>NC_026002.2:47061849-47100097 GCF_000442705.2 Elaeis guineensis
AACTAGTCCTAGTTCAACTAGGACTTGGGTCAATCTAATTTCTAATTTGATTAGAAAATTAAATCAGATTTAAATCTAATTTAATCTGATTAAATTAAGTTCTTAATTGGTTAAGACCTATTTTAATTAGGTTGATCTAATTTTGTTTGATTTGTTTGAGAAACCAAATTAAAACAAGTCATAAGATAGAATCCTAGTAAGACTAGGATTCCACCTTGCGCCACATAAGCCTTCCCACGCCCTCTCTCTTATTCAACGCCAATCTCCACTTATTTTGTGTGACAAAAGCCCTCTCCCAGATCTCTCCCACGTTCAAAAGGTTTCCTCTCTTCTTTCTTACATGGAAGGTGGTTTGGATCAAATCTAAAAGGAATAAGTTTGGATTTCGAATTCTATGAGATAGAGTTTTAGAAATCCAAAACTCTTTCAATTTTGCATCGAATTTATCCAAATTTTTTTTGAAATTTTTGTGGCTTTTAGGGTATAATTGTCACCTTTGCTGGTGATCCATGTATGAAAATATGAAGGAGGTGCTTAAGAGTTGGGCGTCCCTTAACTTGCCATGTTTGGATAAGCCTTGACTAGGTGTTTGACCTAGACAAGGACTCTATCATATTCTCTCTATATAAGATAAGTTTCTTTATAAAATTTTAGGAGAAGATAGAGATTTGAGAGACCTTTGTGCCATCCAAAAATCAGAGAGAAATACTTTTGGGTCGTAGAAATATAAAAGATGCAAGTTAGGGTGTCTAGAGAGAAAAACGTGAAGAAGAAGAGGGTCTTCTTCTAGGGTTTTTTGTTTTCATATCTTTCCTCCCTCCATCTTGAGTTTTCTGAGAGCGTCTAGATCTAAAACTCCTCTTTTTACTTTCCATCTTTGGAAGAGTCCAAATCAAGAAGAAGGAGGCACTGATCAACCATCAAAGAAGGATCAGCGCAGTACTAGCATACTGTGCTGATTTCCTGAAGCAGGACTTCTGATCGAGATTCGTGGGCTCGTGTGGATGACTCCTAGAGGCCGGATGCATGTGCGGCTTGCAACATCATCCTCAAGCCCGGATCAGCAAGTTAGAATGTCTAACTTGCAAGGTAATAGATCTGATCTATTGTTTAATACATACATTAGATGTAGTATAGAAACATGTTGATATGATCAACATGTAGTTCATGCTATATTTATATATTTTAATTTTTGATTTAATGCTATGTAATAATCATGTAATAAGATCTTAGATCTAAGGATTTTCTAATTTTAAAAAATAAATTTTGATTTATTTTAGTCTTCCACTGTATGATCTTGAAAAAGTTTCAAGATCTAACCCTGAAACCCTAGATCTGGTTCCTAAATTGGTATCAGAGCTAGGTTCTTTATTACATGATTATTTATATATGCTTAGATTATTTTTAGATTAGATCTAATTTATAATCTGATTATTAAATCTAAAATTAAAATTTTAGATCAATCACAAACTGCAAGGTTGTCCTGCTGTAAGGTTTACCCCTTACAGTGCAAAGGTTGTCCTAGTTTGTGTAGATCTATCTTAATCATAAATTTATTAGATATGATCTAGATTAAATTTATAATTTATTAGATTTAAAAGATATTTAAATCTAAAATAAAATTTTTGGTTAATAATTTTTGTGTAAAGAAATTGTTTAAAGTTGAAACTGTTTCAATTACATGAACCTGTTTAGATTAGATCTAAAGTAGTTTCATATTTATTTCACTTGCATCTTGATTATGAATCAAACATGCAATATGGTTGGTAGAATCATATTGTAAAATTATTTTACAAATATAAAAATTATTTTTTGAAAAGTCAAACCAACCCTCAGCCCAAAACTTAATTAAGAATTAAGAAGTTGTTTGATTAGGTTCTAGGATTGTAATTGAAGAACCTAAGACACAAATCATAACACATTGGGTTAATGGGTTAGTGGGAATTAGGTCCATTAATTGGGTTAGACCTATGGTTAGATTGAAGATGGACTTAATTAGAGAATTGACTAAATCTAATCAATTGTTATCTTAGATTAGGTCAAGGATTCTCTAGATCAATTACAATAGTTGTAGTTGGTCAAGTCCATGTCTTTAACGAGAACCAAATGGACTTGATTCTTGGCTAAGCGGTCTAGCACGAACTGTTAGGTTGATCTAATCGAAACTAATTAAACCAGTTAATGTCTAAAGGTAAACAAGACCGGTGGTTTTTAATTGGGAGCCCGCTTACCTGGCCATTTCTGATGGTGTCTAAGGCAAGCTTTGCAGACCCTCCCACTGATCGAACTTACCTGCCTCTTGGTGAAATTATGTTTTGATCGGATCACTTGACTATTCGAGCTGACCCATGTCAGCTAGGTAAATCAGTGTGACTGATTTAGGTGCTCCTAGACCAACCCTTTTAATGGTCTCCCTTAAGCTGACTTGGTGAAGCCAGTGGGAGGATCATGATAAGTTGGTTCATCTGACCTCATCCTCTATATTATTTAAATCCTCTAAAATTATTAGGTCTTTAAAATGACAAAGTTATGGAGATAATTGAGTCATAGCCTCCCATTAAGGTGTTTGATAATGAGTCCATTAACTCAATAATCATTGCAGACCCAAAGGCCTAGTGCTTGTTGACTAATGGAATTGTCACTCATCATATGACGACTTGGAAGTATCTCTCTAATGATGGTTAGGTGAGCCAACCAAAGTTGGGCTTAATCATTCGTTGGTTAGATACACCAAGTATGATCATGTTAATGGTTGGACCTAACCGGATCCTTACAGTGGAGGCCAAAGCCTACTGATTATGTTTCTAGAGCAAAATTAAAATTACTAGAAATTATTTAGAAAAATAATTGATTATGAACCTACCCTTAGATGTACATGGGTTGGCCAACCAAAGTTGGACTTGTGTGCAGTCTAAGTGGATTCTAGTACCCACTAAGGAATTAGGATAATTCCTCGAATTGAGGTAGAGGCTACCAATTCGAATAAAATAGTGGGAGAAACTTTTTGATTAAAGTCCAAATCTTTAGTTTTAATGAATCAATTACTAATTAGGTTATGGTTCTTCTTTGTGCAAATATGGCCACTTCCCTGTCGTTCTGATCATTATTGGACAATGATAAGTTGGTGGGACCCAACTTCGGTAGCTGGTACCGAAAGTTGAAGATTGTCTTGGAGCATGAACGGATCCTATATGTGATAATGGATCCTGCACCTAAAGAGCCAGCTATCAATGCACATGGAACAGTCAGAGACACTTACCAGAAGTGCTCAGTGACCAGACCACGGTGCGCTGTATCATGCTGGCTGCCATGAGCAACGAGTTCAGTCACAGATTTGAGACAGCTCAGCCAAAAGACATGCTTCAAGTGTTGGAGGATGCCTTTGGCACATCCGATGATGTCGAGAGGCACAAGACTAGTTGTGCCATCTTCAACGCCAAAATGCAGGATGGTGCCTCTGTCACTGATCATGTATTGTACATGATCGAGCTGATGGAATGATTGAGTAAGCTCGGCTTTCCCTTGCATGAGCAGCTTGGGAAAGATGCAATACTGAACTCGCTGCCTAAGTCTTATCTCCCATTCCTCACTCATTATAGAATGACAAAGCCTGAAGTAAACTACCACAGATTACTGGGGTTGCTTCAGAACTTTGAGAAGGATCACCAACTCCTCAAGGAGTCGGTGAACCTAGTGGGAGGTTCATCTTCTGGTTCTCGACCCTTTAAGAAAGGAAAGAAGAACAAGAAGAAGAAAGTGAAGAAGGTGCAAGTTCAGGCTGAGACATCAGTGCAGAGCCAGACCAAAAAGATCAAGCCTGATAAGAGTCTATTCTACTTGCAAGCACCCTAGATTAGATAGTGTGTCAGATATCTACTTATGGCACTGTAGGCTAGGTAATATAAACAAGAACAGAATAAACAGGTTGACTCAAGAGGGAATCCTCAAAGTCAGTGATTGTGAATCACTTCCAACCTATGAGTCCTGTCTTCTTGGTAAAATGACCAAGTCATCTTTTACTGAAAAAGATGAGAGAGCTACTGAGCTCTTAGGCCTAATACATACTGATGTATGCGGGCCCATGAGCACCAGTGCTAGAGGTGGATATTTCTACTTCATAACTTTCATAGATGACCTATCCCGATATGGATATGTCTATCTGATGAAACATAAGTCGGATTCATTTGAAATGTTCAAACGATTTCGAAGTGAAGTAGAAAAACAAACTGGGAAGAGTATTAAAACTCTTCGATCTGATCGAAGAGGAGAATATCTTTTTAGTGAGTTTCTCACATATCTAAGAGAGAATGGGATTCTCTCCCAATGGACTCCTCTAGGAACACCACAGCATAATGGTGTGTCTGAAAGGAGGAATCGGACTCTATTAGACATGGTCTGATCCATGATGGATTTTGCTAGGTTGTCGATATCCTTCTGGAGATATGCACTCGAATCGACCTGTTATCTATTAAATAGGATTCCAAGTAAGTCTGTAATTAAGACTCCATATGAGATATGGATGGGACGTAAACCAGCACTTTCACACCTTAGGGTCTGGGGGTGCCCGACCTATGTCAAACGATTAGTCACAGACAAACTTGGACCTAGGTCTAACAAATGCTCATTCATAGGGTACCCCAAAGAGATAAAAGGATATTTTTTCTACCATGCTGATGAACAAAAGTTGTTCGTCAGCCTTAAGGTAATCTTTTTAGAAAAGGAGTTCCTTGGTGAAGGAACCGTTGCCTCTAAGGTTGAACTTGATGAAGTTCAACAGGTAGAAGAACCGACACCAATAGCTGAACCTGAGTTGGATATGATTAGATCAGATTCGGAGCCCAATGTACCTACACCATTAAGGCGATCCGATAGAGTATTGCATCAACCGGATAGATACTACGGTTTCTTGATTTGGAACGGTGATCCCATCAAACTTGATGAGAATAATGAGGATCCGATCACCTATATGGATGCAATGAAGAGATCTGATTCTGAAAAATGGCTTGAAGCCATGAAATCCAAAATGGAGTCCATGAAGGTCAACGATGTATGGACATTGGTTGACCTACCTGAAGGGGTTAAATCTATTGGGTGTAAATGGGTCTTCAAAAGGAAGAGGGTTGCAGACGAAAAGGTGGAGTCCTATAAAGCCCATCTGGTTGCCAAGGGGTATCGTCAACATTATGGTATTAACTATGACGAGACATTTTCCCCTGTGGCAATGCTCAAATCTATTCGGATAATGCTTGCAATAGCTGTCCATCTGGATTATGAGATCTGGCAGATAGATATAAAAATAGCTTTCCTGAATGGAGAGCTAACTGAAGAGGTGTATATGATACAACCTGAGGGGTTTACATCCACAGATGAGTCTAAGTTGTGCAAGCTTCAGAGATCCATTTATGGACTGAAGCAAGCTTCTCGGAGTTGGAACATGCATTTTGATAAGGTGATCAAAACGTATGGCTTCATTAAGAATGGAGAAGAGTCCTGCATCTATAAATGGGCAAATGGTCCAGTTATGGTATTCCTTGTCTTGTACGTAAATGACATTCTCTTAATCGAGAATGACATCCCCGCACTATAGGGAATAAAAGTTTAGTTGTCATCACAATTCTCCATGAAGGACTTGGGTGAAGCATCCTACATCCTAGGAATGAAGATCTATAGGGATAGATCTAAAAGGATGCTTGGGTTATCCCAGTCCATGTACATAGACACTGTGCTGAAGAGGTTCAGCATGGAGAATTCCAAGAAGAGCTATCTACCAATAGGCCATGGAATTTCTCTCTCTAAGAAGGATTGTCTGATAACTCCTGAAGAGAGAGAGCATATGAGTAGAGTTCCATATGCTTCAGTCGTGGGATCTATCATGTACGTCATGATATGTACAAGATCAGATGTGGCATACTCACTAGGAGTAGTGAGTAGATACCAATCTGATCCTGGAGAAAACCACTGGAAAGTTGTTAAAGCCATCCTTAAGTATTTGAGAAATACTAAGGACCAATGGTTGGTTTATGGTGAGTCAGATCTGAAACTTGTGGGGTTCACAGACTCCAGCTTCCAATTTGACCATGATGACAGCAGGAGCGTGTCGGGTTATATCTTTACTCTGAATGGTGGAGCCATCTGCTGGAAGAGTTCCAAGCAGCATACTGTGGCAGACTCTGTTTGTGAAGCGGAGTACATCGCAGCATCAGATGCTGTGAAGGAAGCTGTGTGGCTGAGAAAATTCTTCAACGAGCTTGGAGTAGCACCCTCCCTCAATGGTCCAGTGCTGCTCTACTGCGACAGCACTAGTGCCATAGCTCAGGTGAAGGAACCCAAAGCACATCAGCGGACGAAGCACATCTTACGCTGCTTCCACCTGGTCCGAGAGATCGTAGATCGAGGTGACGTCGACCTTCAGAAGATCGACGAAAAGGAGAACCTGGCCGACCCCTTCACTAAAGCCCTGACGATAAAGGAGTTCGACAACCACAAGTCGAAGATGGATATTAGATACTGTGCCGAGTGGCTTTAGGACAAGTGAGAGTTGTTGAGAAATGTATCCTAAAAAGCCAATCGTCAAGCTGTTGACGGTTGAGCAACCAAGTATTGTAATTGATTTGTTAATAAATAAAATATATTTGGCATCTTCATCATAAGCTTTCATCTTCTAATGAACTCCGTTGTTATGATGAAGTCCTTAGGACTATTTAAGTTCGATAAAGAGAAGATTTATCGATTAGTCCTTAAAATTGTTCACGACCAAATGATAAGCTGTTAATAAGGACAACAGCTTCTATCGAGCATAGGTCACTATAGGCCATATGGGTTGGTTGTCTTCTTAATCGAGGAGTGTGGAGATACTGGTATGGCATATAGGTGAGATGTAAGGGTACATCGTCATTGAACGTGACCAACTCCAGAGCATTCTGCTGTCGAGAATGTCTTTGATGGGATATAGGTATAAGTGTCCCTTAGACCTGAGATCGCCTCAGTGACTTGCAAGTAACTCACTGTGCTTTGGTACTGGACTAACTGAATTTTTAATTCAGAGACGGAAGGCTTCTGGGCACAGTCAAGTACTTGCGAAGTCAGAGTGTGATCAAGATGGGATTGACCACTTCAAGAGTTGGAGAAGAATGAGTCGCTGTATTTCAATTTAGCAAAACCTTGGCCAGGGTAATCCATTAGATGGATTTGATATTTTGAAATATAATGTGGACAACCTGATCAGAGTTGATAGTTGAACTCTGGGGTGTCCTATGATCATTTTGGTCAAGGGGATGAATTATATGAAAACTATATCCGTATGGATTCTAAAGATGTTGTTCTACACATTCGACCTATCCGATCGTCGGGTACCATTGCTAGATGGTCACTTCAATTGGTACAAAAATTTATTCCTGTACTACCAGCTTAGGTTCAGACCTATGAGGTCACACACATTAGAGTTCATGATCCGATCGGATGGTTGATCAACAATTAAGAATCGTTCTAGGGTTAAATGATCAATATGATTGACATTTAACCCAGTACAAGTGTTGCAGGAGGATCGATTAGCAATTTGATTGCTAATTGGCTTAATTTGATTAAGCCAATGGGCTGAGATTAAGTCTAATTAAATATAATTTAATTAGATTTGGTTTGGGCTTGATTGGATCAAGTCCAATTGGTTTATTGGATAAGCCAAATGCAAGGAAAAACTAGTCCTAGTTCAACTAGGACTTGGGTCAATCTAATTTCTAATTTGATTAAAAAATTAAATCAGATTTAAATCTAATTTAATCTGATTAAATTTGGTTTTTAATTGGGTTAAGACCTATTTTAATTAGGTTGATCTAATTTTGGTTTGATTTGGTTTGAGAAACCAAATTAAAACAAGTCATGAGATAGAATCCTAGTAAGACTAGGATTCCACTTGCGCCACATAAGCCTTCTCCACGCCCTCTCTCTTATTCAACGCCAATCTCCACATATTTTGTGCAACAAAAGCCCTCTCCCAGATCTCTCCCACGTTCACAAAAGGTCTCCTCTCTTCTTTCTTACATGAAAGGTGGTTTGGATCAAATCTAAAAGGAATAAGTTTGGATTTCGAATTTTATGAGATAGAGTTTTAGAAATCCAAAACTCTTTCAATTTTACATCGAATTTATCCAATTTTTTTTTAAAATTTTTGTGGCTTTTAGGGTATACATTGTGCACCCTTTTCTAGTGATTCATGCATGAAAATATGAAGGAGGTGCTCAAGAGTTGGGCGTCCCTTAACTTGCCATGTTTGGATAAGCCTTGACTAGCTATTTGACCTAGACAAAGACTCTATCATATCTCTCTATATAAGATGAGTTTCTTCATAAAATTTTAGGAGAAGATAGAGACTTGAGAGACCTTTGTGCATCCAAAAATCAGATAGAAATACCTTTGGGTCGTGGAGATATAAAAGACGCAAGTTAGGGTGTCTAGAGAGAAAAATGTGAAGAAGAAGAGGGTCTTCTTCTAGGATTTTTTGTTTTCATATCATTCGTCCCTCCATCTTGAGTTTCCTGAGAGCTTCTCAGATCTAAAACTTCTCCTTTTACTTTCCATCTTTGGAAGAGTCCAAATCAAGAAGAAGGAGGCACCTGATCAACCATCAAAGAAGGATCAGTGCAGTACTAGCATACTGTGCTGATTTCCTGAAGCAGGACTTCTGATCGAGATTCGTGGGCTCGTGTGGATGACTCCTAGAGGCCGAATGCATGTGCGGCTTGCAACATCATCCTCAAGCCCGGATCAGCGAGGTTAGAACGTCTAACTTGCAAGGTAATAGATCTGATCTATTGTTTAATACATACATTAGATGTAGTATAGAAACATGTTGATATGATCAACATGTAGTTCATGCTATATTTATATATTTTAATTTTTGATTTAATGCTATATAATAATCATGTAATAGGATCTTATATCTAGGGATTCTCTGGTTTTAGAAAATAAATTTTGATTTATTTTAGTCTTCCACTGTATGATCTTGAAAAAGTTTCAAGATCTAACCCTGAAACTCTAGATCTGGTTTTTACAGGATATGCCATTAACTCGACAAGAACGCATTCAAGTTGAGTAGCTCCCAATTAAAAACTAGTCGATCACATCTGTCCAACTTACCTTAGATACCAAATTATCGAATCAGAACTAATTAGGTTAGCCTAGAATTCAGGCTCTAACCATTGAGCCAAATTAGGTCTTAACTTGATCGAATCACATCTAAATGTGATTCGACCTTGATCCAGACTTAATCCTATTATGCTAGTCAATTATTAGCTTTCATGATCTCACCTAACCAACTCTTGATTCGATTTGATCAATCACTAGACCTAATTGAGCTGTCCAAGCCCAAACTCAATTTTAAGAAAATATCTTAGATCTGAAATTCTTAATTTTAGACCTAACTTAATTTCATGAGCTTAATTTATTAATTAAGTTTGGGTTCATAAGTAAAGTATGTAAAATAAATCTTAAGGTTTCAAGATCTAGGGTTTTGTAGAAAAGTAAGTTTTAATTTTTGATTAAGGATGAACATGCGGTACCCCTACACGTCATATGAACACCCCATTGAATGGAAAGAGAGGGTCTTAAAATCTTACTTTGTTCTTATGATCAGACAGACATGAGGAACACCTTAATCAGAAATATAAATTTAACTACAAAACTAGTTAGATCTAAATTAATATATCACATATATAATTTAAGATCTAACTAATACATGCTTTGCATACATCTCATGTATCAAAAATAAATCTAATTAACACATGCTTTCAAATCTGATACATCACATGTAATATCTAAAAAATAGAATATAAATTGAACTATTCAAAATAAAAATTATTCTAGACAAGTTACTAGAATAATTCTTCAACTAGTTGTCTAGGCATGCAACAGATCAATTTTATGAAATAATTAAAATTTTATTTTATATTTTTTGATCTGATTATAATAATTACAATATCAAAAAAATAGAGAATAAATTATATTTAATTCATATTTTAATCTCATTAAAACATAAAACTTAAGACTATTCATGGATTCAACTAATCCTAGTCTAGTCATGCATCTTATGCATGTTAGATCTTCTTAGATTTAATTTTAAATATTTTAATTTTAGATTCTATCATATCTGATATAATATCTGAAATTCTTTAATATCAGATAAATTAAAATTAAAATTAGATCTAAAATAGATCTGAAATAGAGCCAACAATCTGGCTCTAATACCACTTGAAGGGAGGGAAATCATTTTTCCTCGTAGGATCTTTCAGATTTCATCAAATCTGAGGTGGAATAATTTTTAAAAAATTTATCTTATATATTTTAGATCTAATTCTCTAGATCTAAATTTATTATCTGATATTTAAAATCTAAAATTAAATCTAAAACTATGATGAAAGAAGAAGTACCTCAAAGATAATCTGATTATCCTGTAGATGATCTCTACACAGCACGAGGTTCTGATGTAGCCACACAAGCACCTGGCCTCTACCAGTATCCACTCAGGTAGGATCTAAAATATCTTCTCCTCATGAATCTATTCTCTAAAAATTAGATCTTTATCTGATTTGAAAGTACTTATGAACTCCTTCTGAAGTTGGAGCAGCAGCCTGTCGAAGATGTCCTGCAGCCTTCTGTTCCAGGCGTCACCACGCCTTGGATCTTTGCCAGATGGACGTCCAACTCTTTGGATATGAAGAGAGGAGGAAGGAGAGTAGGGAGGATATAGAGAAGAGAGGAGGGGGTGATAGATATTGGGATTTGTGCATAAAATAATTTCTTCTATGAAACCCTATGCGCAGTAGGGTTTATATAGACCCTGTATGCTGCGCAGTGCCACATCATTCAATCAATCAAAAAATTCCAATAAATTTTAAAAAAAATTTGATTGGTGGAGTGATATCATATGATCATATCAGATAAGAATTTCACCCTCTCTCCTAAGTTGGCACCAACATTGGATAAGCTCAAAGAAGGTGGCACCAAAGAGTCCATGTTTATCAGGACTCTTTGGTTCTTATCCATTTGGGGCGCCCATTTTAATCCAATTGGGCTTATGCTATAATCTAATTATGGTGCCCAATTCAATTGGGTTTTAGCATGTGGACATTCCACAAAAATCCTCCAATGATCCCTCTTCAGTTTAAGACCCATATGTCAACTTTTGACAGATGTCCTAAAATAAAATTGGTTGGTGCTAGGAATTAGCAGGTGTTGTCTTAAATTCATCTCATGAATTAAGACAAGCTTTTTCTAAGCCGGACAAGCTTCATTTAGACTGAGAGAAATCTTTCCAAAGTTTTCTGAATGAGTCAAATCATATTTGGCTCAGTAGAGATAGAAAAGATTACACGAGGAGAAAGTTAGGCTCAATCGTGTGCTAGCATGATTTCCTTAAACCTAATTGGATCTAATCCAAATATGTTCCCCAGCTATGCAACCCAAAAGGGGAGGTAAATTGAGTTTTAAAAATTTTAAACTTAACTTACAACTATGAAGATTATTTAACAATGAGCAAAATAAGTATGGAGAGTGTAATTTATGCAAGGTGTAGAAGTTGGATGCAAGAATGCAAGAGGATAAAAAAATTTAAAAGAAGAGCAAGTAAACACAACACAAACAAGAAGATTTATATTGGTTCAATGCCAACCTTACACCTACATCCACTCTCCAAACTCCTACTTGAGAATTTAAATCCACTAGACTGTATTCAACCCGAATATAATGTTGGAACCTCCGACTCTAGCTATCCCAAGTTAGAACATTTATTTTTTGGATACAAGCTAACCTAATACAATCCGATTCAAGGTTCGGATCAACCTTTCTACATTTTGGATTCATTCCAAAACAAACTAAACAACTCAAAAATAGAGTATAGGAGTTAATCACATAAAAGTACAGATATAGCTCCTTAATGAGCAAATAATGCTTTAAATATACTTTACACAATTAGAAGGAAGCTCTTTCTAATTTCTTCAAGGTGGTTGGAGACTTGAATGAGCTCTTAAGGAGTTGGTGAACTTGAAATAAAAGCTTCTTTAACTTCAAAAGGGCTCTTTTCTTAGGACTGAAATGAATGCTTGAAGAACCTCTTCAAAATCTGTTTTTTATCTTTGATTCCCTCCTTTAAGTACCTTTTATAACATCAAATAATGGTGGAGAGTAATCTAGGCTGAAATAGAGCCATTAGAGCATATTAAATGAGCATTAAATGCAGCCAAAATGAGTTAAAAACTAGCCGTTGTGGAATTTTTTCGTCGAAGGGGTCGACTCATGCTCATGGGTCGACTCATGGGGTCGACCTCTATGGAAAAGAGAAGAAAATGACTGTTTTATAATTTTAGCTTGCAAAGCAACAGAGGTCGACTCATAGGATCGACTCATGCCAAGGGATCGACTCATAGGGTTGACTCACAGAGTGTGGCAACTAAAAATTTTGCATGCCGTTCAGCCCTTTTAGCCATGAGTCGACTCATGGAGTCGACTCAAAAATATAAATCTAATTTTCTTACAAAATATACTTTCAAAAATATTGAAATTGCCTCCAATAGATTACACATCTTTTATTCTTTCTCTTGAGGCTTCTGAATCAGGTCTGATAAAATTATGATTTTGCCCCTGAAATACAATAAATTTTTTTTCAAGTCAAAATCATTAGTAATCCCCTCAAATGCTTTGTAATCATCAAAATCAATTCAAGGAGCAACAATCTCGCCCTTTTTGATAATGACAAAATACTTGAGCAAAAGCATATATAAAGTATTGAACATGAATTTCAAATTTATGAAGATGCATCACCTAAATATTATAGCCAAGTATTTGAACGAAATGCATCATAAGCAGTTTGAAGATAAATTTGAAATTTGTTAAAAATTTGAAATTTACTTATAAGTTCATTTGCTTGGAAAAAAAAGTTGATGATTTTGATTCTTTGACACATGTGCCCATTTGCTTAATAATTTACTTATTGCTTATTCTTTATTGCTTATTGCTCAATCTTGATTTTGATTCTCTACTCCCCCTTTTTGACAGCATCAAGGAAGATTCTCTACTCCCCTTTTTAAGGAAATATTTTCTCTATTCTCCCTTTTTGATGGGATCAATGTTACTTCTTTAGCCTCCTTCTTTGATTGCTTATTTCTCTATTGCTTATTATTTTACTCCCCCTCAATATAGCAAACGTAAAAGATATACCAATTTACTCTTTTAGAAGATATTACAATTTATAGTATTTCACAATACAAATATAAGTTATTTTTCATATCTCATAATTAAAAGTAATTCAATTTAATCACATTCATAGACATTCATTGAAGATCAAAGTATCTATATATATATTCAAAAAGTGACTGAATATATAGGTGTTTCAATACATATGAGTCAACTTAGAGTACAAAATTCATGGATAGAAACTATCCAAGAGTCAATCAGTCAACACATTACATAGCCCACAAGATAGATCCTAGATAAAAATAAAAGAAAGGACAGACTACACTGGATCTAATAGATGTCATGACTGGAAGGATCGGAGTCTGATGAATCAGAGATAGGGTGAGGAGATGTAGGATCATGTCCACGAGCTCAACCTCGACCGCATCTACCTCTACCACGGGTAGAGGTGCCAGCATGAGAAGAGGGGTGAGAAGATCCTGAAGCTTGAGAAGCTATGGACTGAGCTATGAGTGAGAGTCTGATGGTGTCCAGAGGATTCAAAGCTCTCGAGATAGACTGCATCATGGCACTGAACTGAGTAGAAGCATGTTCACTAAAGCCCCTGATCTCTCTCCTCAAGAAGTCAAAATCACTCTCTAAGACTCCTCGAAGTCTGGCCGCCTCTGCAGATAGGTCTGAGACCTCTGTGATGTCCTCATACGGCTGTGGATGGACTAGAGCTAACACTTGCCCCTACAAGTCAAGTACTCTGCCAGTCAGTCTCAATATGCAACCCTCAAGCTGCTCAATGCATACCGACTGATCAGTAAGCATCTGAAAAATAATGGAGATGTGAGGGATCAGTGTCTGATCAAATACATCCTAAGATGTCGATCCCTGTGCAAAGACTGAAGTACCAAACTATCGAGATAGAATGGATGCTACAAACTGGGATATGATCTCAATCTGATTATCTACCAATCTGAGCTCTGAAGGATGTGCCCTGCTGTCTGACTGTGGAACTGAAATATGTCTCCTCGTAGACTTTGATGGACCAGCTTCGTGATAAAAAATAAACTGAATATCTGATGATACTGCTCTGTGATCACGAAGGGGTGAGGATGGTCCTTCCTCCTCTGCTCTATCCTCAGCTCTCTCTTCCACACCTTTTATCCAACCACCATCAGTTTTAGAAAATCCCATGCGGTGCAATATGTGGCGGTTGATAGTGTCAGAGTGGGATAGTCTCGCTACAGCCTCCCCCTCAAAACTAACTCCGAACCTCCTAAAAATTAAGGTGAGATCCATGCCAAAAGGCAAGTGTGCCTTGGACCTATTCAAGGTCTCTCTCATGGCCTCAAATATCAATGCAGGGAGGTTTAGGGGGGTTTGTGTGATCACATGGTACATAATACAGATGTCCCTACCTAAAAGAAGATCGTGTCTACCACTTCTAGGAAAAAATAATTTGGTTACCATGTGGTGTAGCAGTCTCATCTCAATAGAAAGAATCTTTGCCTCTAATTTGTTCAGACTTCCAGTGAAGGTTCTGAAGGAACCAGATCTAGGGTTTCAGGGTTAGATCTTGAAACTTTTTCAAGATCATACAGCGGAAGACTAAAATAAATTAAAATTTATTTTCTTAAAACCAAAGAATCCCTAGATCTAAGATCCTATTACATGATTATTACATAGAATTAAATCAAAAATTAATATATATATAAATATAGCATGAACTACATGTTGATCATATCAACATGTTTTTATACCACATCTAATGTATGTATTAAACAATAGATCAGATCTATTACCTTGCAAGTTAGATACTCTAACCTCGCTGATCTAGGCTTAAGGATGATGTTGCAAGCCGCACATGCGTCCGGCCTCTAGGAGTCGTCCACACGAGCCCACGAATCTCGATCAGAAGTCCTGCTTCAAAAAATCAGCACAGTATGCTAGTACTACGCTGATCCTTCTTTGATGGTTGATCAAGTGCCTCCTTCTTCTTGATTTGGACTCTTCCAAAGATGGAAAGTAGAAGGAGGAGTTTCAGATCTGAGATGCTCTCAGGAAACTCAAGATGGAAGGAGGAAAGATATGAAAATAAAAACCCTAGAAGAAGACCCTCTTCTTCTTCACGTTTTTCTCTCTAGACACCCAAACTTGCATCTTTTATATCTCTACAACCCAAAGGTATTTCTCTCTGATTTTAGGATGGAACAAAGGACTCTCAAATGTTTATCTTCTCATAAACTTTTACAAAGAAACTCATCTTATATAGAGAGATATGATAGAGTCCTTGTCTAGGTCAAACACCTAGTCAAGGCTTATCCAAACATGGCAAGTTAAGGGACGCCCAACTCTTGAGCACCTCCCCCATATTTTCGTGCATGGATCATCAAAAAAGGGTGCACAATGTGAACCCTAAAAGCCACAAAAATTCTAAAAAAAAATTGGATAAATTCGGTGCAAAATTGAAAGAGTTTTGGATTTCTAAAACTCTATCTCATAGAATTCGAAATCCAAACTTATTCCTTTTAGATTTGATCCAAACCACCTTCCATGTAAGAAAGAAGAGAGGAGACCTTTTGTGAACGTGGGAGAGATCTGGGAGAGGGCTTTTGTCACATAAAATAAGTGGAGATTGGCATTGAATTAGAGAGAGGGCGTGGCGAAGGCTTATGTGGTGCAAGGTGGAATCCTAGTCTTACTAGGATTCTGTCTTATGACTTGTTTTAATTTAGTTTTCCAAATCAAATCAAATCAAAATTAGATCAACCTAATTAAAATAGGTCTTAACCTAATTAAAATCCTAATTTAATCAGATTAAATTAAATTTAAATCTGATTTAATTTTTTAATCAAATTAGAAATTAGATTGACCCAAGTCCTAGTTGAACTAGGACTAGTTTTTTCTTGCACTTGGCTTATCCAATAAACCAATTGGACTTGATCCAATCAAGCCCAAACCTAATCTAATTAAATCATATTTAATTAGACTTAATCTCAGCCCATTGGCTTAATCAAATTAAGCCAATTAGTAATCGAATTGCTAATCGATCCTCCTACAACACTTGCACTGGGTTAAATATCAATCGTATTGATCATCTAACCCTAGAACGATTCTTAATCGTTGATCAACCATCCGATCGGATCATGAACTCTAATGTGTGTGACCTCATAGGTTCGAACCTAAGCTGGTAGCATAGGAACAAATTCCTATACCAATCAAAGTGACCATCTAGCAATGGTACCCGATGATCGGATAGGTCGAATGTGTAGAACAACATCCTTAGAACCCATGCGGATATAGTTTTCATATAATTCATCCTCTTGACCAAAATGATCATAGGACACCCCAGAGTTCAACTGTCAACTCTGATCAGGTTGTCCACATTATATTTCAAAATATCAAATCCATCTGATGGATTACCCTGGCCAAGGTTTTGCTAAATTGAAATACAGCGACTCATTCTTCTCCAACTCTTGGAGTGGTCAATCCCATCTCGATCACACTCTAACTTCGCAAGTACTTGACTGTGCCCAAAAGCCTTCCGTCCCTGAATTAGAAATTCAGTTAGTCCAGTACCAAAGCACAGTGAGTTGCTTGCAAGTCACTGAGGTGATCTTAAGTCTAAGGGACACTTATACCTATATCCCATCAGAGACATTCTCGACAGCAGAATGCTCTGGAGTTGGTCACGTTCAATGATGATGTACCCTTACATATCATCTGTATGCCATACCAGTGTCTCCACACTCTTTGATTAAGAGGACAACCAACCCATATGGCCTACAGCGACCTATGCTCGATAGAAGCTGTCGTCCTTATTAACAGCCTATCATTTGATCTTGAACAGTTTTAAGGACTAATCGATAAATCCTCTCTTTATCGAACCTAAATAGTCCTAAGGACTTCATCATAACAACGGAGTTCATTAGAGGATGAAAGCTTATGATGAAGATGCCAAATATATTTTATTTATTAACAAATCAATTACAATACTTGGTTGCTCAACCGTCAACAGCTTGACGATTGGCTTTTTGGGATACATTTCCCAACAACTCCCACTTGTCCTAAAGCCACTCGGCACAGTATCTAATACCCATCTTCGACTTGTGGTTATCAAACTCCTTTATTGCCAGGTCTTTATTGAAGGGGTCAGCCAGGTTCTCCTTTTCGTCGATCTTCTGAAGGTCGACGTCACCTCGATCCACGATCTCCCAGACCAGGTGGAAGCGGCGCAAGATGTGCTTCGTCCGCTGATGTGCTTTAGGTTCCTTCACCTGAGCTATGGCACCAGTGCTGTCGCAGTAGAGCAGGACCGGACCATCGAGGGAGGGTGCTACTCCGAGCTCGTTGATGGATTTTCTCAGCCACACAGCTTCTTTCGCGACATCCGATGCTGCGATGTACTCTGCTTCACAAATAGAGTCCGCTACAGTATGCTGCTTGGAACTCTTCCAGCAGATGGCTCCATCATTCAAAGTAAAGATATAACCTGACACGCTCTTGCTGTCATCATGGTCAGATTGAAAGCTAGAGTCTGTGAACCCCACAAGTTTCAGATCTGACTCGCCATAAACCAACCATTGGTCCTTAGTATTTCTCAAATACTTAAGGATGGCTTTAATCACTTTCCAGTATTTTTCTCCAGGATCAGATTGGTATCTACTCACTACTCCTAGTGAGTATGCCACATCTGGTCTTGTACATGTCATGGTGTACATGATAGATCCCATGGCTGAAGCATATAGGACTCTACTTATACGCTCTCTCTCTTCAGGAGTTGTCAGACAATCCTTCTTAGAGAGAGAAATTCCATGACCTATCGATAGATAGCCCTTCTTGGAATTCTCCATGCTGAACCTCTTCAGCACAGAGTCTATGTACATGGACTGGGATAACCCAAGCATCCTTTTAGATCTATCTCTATAGATCTTCGTCCCTAGGATGTAGGATGCTTCACCTAAGTCCTTCATGGAGAACTGTGATGACAACCAAACTTTTATTCCCTGTAGTGCGGGGATGTCATTCCCGATTAAGAGAATGTTATCCACGTACAAGACAAGGAATACCACAACTGGACCATTTACCCATTTATAGATGCAGGGCTCTTCTCCATTCTTAATGAAGCCATACGTTTTGATCACCTTATCAAAATGCATGTTCCAACTCCGAGAAGCTTGCTTCAATCCATAAATGCATCTCTGAAGCTTGCACACCTTGGACTCATCTGTGGATGTAAACCCCTCAGGTTGTATCATATACACCTCTTCGGTCAGCTCTCCATTCAGGAAGGCTGTCTTTACATCCATTTGCCAGATCTCATAATCCAGATGGGCAGCTATTGCAAGCATTATCCGAATGGATTTGAGCATTGCCACAGGAGAAAATATCTCATCATAGTCAATACCATAACGTTGACGATACCCCTTGGCAACCAGATGGGCTTTATAGGTCTCCACCTTTTCGTCTGTGCCCCTCTTCCTTTTTAAGACCCATTTACACCCAATGGGTTTAACCCCTTCAGGTGGGTCAACCAATGTCCATACATCGTTGACCTTCATGGACTCCATTTCGGATTTTATGGCTTCAAGCCATTTCTCGAAATCAGATCTCTGCATTGCATCCATATAGGTGATCGGATCCTCATTATTCTCATCAAGTTCAATGGGATCACCATCCCGGACCAAGAAACCGTAGTATCTGTCTGGCTGACGCGGTACTCTATCGGATCACCTTAATGATGCAGGTACATTGGGCTCCGGATATGATCTAATCATATCAGACTCAGGTTCAGTTATTGGTGTCAGTCCTTCTACCTGTTGAACTTTATCAAGTTCAATCTTAGAGGCAACGGTTCCTTCACCAAGGAACTCTTTTTCTAAAAAGATTGCCTTAAGGCTGACGAACACCTTTTGTTCATCAGCATGGTAGAAAAAATATCCTTTTGTCTCTTTGGGGTACCCTATGAATGAGCATTTGTCAGACCTAGGTCCAAGTTTGTCTGTGACTAATCATTTGACATAGGTCGGGCACCTCCAGACCCTAAGATGTGAAAGTGCTGGCTTACGTCCCGTCCATATCTCATATGGAGTCTTAATTACAGACTTACTTGAAACCCTATTTAACAGAAAATAGATCGATTTGAGTGCATATCCCTAGAAGAATATCGGCAGGCTAGCAAAACCCATCATGGATCGGACCATGTCTAACAGAGTCCGATTCCTCCTTTCAGACACACCATTATGCTGTGGTGTTCCTGGAGGAGTCCATTGGGAGAGAATCCCATTATCTCTTAGATATGTGAGAAATTCACTAGAAAGGTATTCTCCTCCTTGATCAGATCGAAGAGTTTTAATACTCTTCCCAGTTTATTTTTCTACTTCACTTCGGAATCGTTTGAACATTTCAAATGAATCCGACTTATGTTTCATCAGATAAACATATCCATATCAGAATAGATCATCTGTGAAAGTTATGAAGTAGAAATATCCACCTCTAGCACTGGTGCTTATGGGCCCGCATACATCAGTATGTATTAGGCCAAGAGCTCAGTAGCTCTCTCACCTTTTCCAATAAATGGTGACTAGGTCATTTTACCAAGAAGACAGGACTCACAGGTTGGAAGTGATTCACAATCACTGACTTCGAGGATTCCCTCTTGAGTCAACCTGTTTATTCTGTTCTTGTTTATATGACCTAGCCTACAGTGCCATAAGTAGATATCTGACACACTATCTAATCTAGGGTGCTTGCCAGTAGAATTGACTCTTATCGGGCTTGATCTTTTTGGTCTGACTCTGCGCTGATGTCCCAGCCTGAACTTGCACCTTCTTTACTTTCTTCTTCTTGTTCTTCTTTCCTTTCTCAAAGGGTCGAGAACCAGAAGATGAACCTCCCACTAAGTTCACCGACTCCTTGTGAAGTTGGTGATTCTTCTCAAAGTTCTGAAGCAACCCCAGTAACCCGTGGCAGTTCTCTTCAGGCTTTGTCATTCTATAATGAGTGAGGAATGGGAGATAAGACTTGGGCAGCGAGTTCAGTATTGCATTTTTCCCAAGCTGCTGATGCAAGGGAAAGCTGAGCTTGCTCAATTGTTCCATCAGCTCGATCATGTACAATACATGATCAGTGACAGAGGCACCATCCCGCATTTTGGCATTGAAGATGGCACAACTAGT
This sequence comes from Elaeis guineensis, assembly GCF_000442705.2. Classification (NCBI taxonomy): domain Eukaryota; kingdom Viridiplantae; phylum Streptophyta; class Magnoliopsida; order Arecales; family Arecaceae; genus Elaeis; species Elaeis guineensis. The sequence continues at coordinate 47,082,201 of NC_026002.2, forward strand.
CTTGTGCCTCTCTACGTCATCGGGTGTGTCAAAGGCATCCTCCAACACTTGAAGCATGTCCTTTGGCTGAGCCGTCTCGAATCTGCGACTGAACTCGTCACTCATAGCAGCCAGCATGATACAACGCACCGTGGTCCGATCACTGAGCCACTTCTAGTAAGTGTCTCTGATTGTTCCACGTGCATTGACAGCTGGCTCCTCAGGTGCAGGGTCCATTATCACATATAGGATCCGTTCATGCTCTAGGACTATCTTCAACTTTCGATACCAGCTATCGAAGTTGGGTTCCACCAACTTATCATTGTCCAACAATGATCGGAGCGATAGAGAAGTGGCCATATTTGCACAAAGGAGAACCATAACCTAATTAGTAATTGATTCATTAAACCTAAAGATTTGGACTTTAATCAAAAGGTTTCTCTCACTATTTTATTCGAATTGGTAGCCTCTACCTCCAATTCGAGGAATTACCCTAATTCCTTAGCGGGTACTAGAATCCACTTAGACTGCACACAAGCCCAACTTTGGTTGGCCAACCCATGTACATCTAAGGGTAGGTTCATAACCAATTGTTTCTCTAAATAATTTCTAATAATTTTAATTTTGCCCCAGAAACCTAATCAGTAGGCTTTGGCCTCCACTATAAGGATCCGGTTAGGTCCAACCATTAACATGATCATACTTGATGTATCTAACCAATGAATGATTAAGCCCAACTTTGGTTGGATCACCTAACCACCATTAGAGAGATACTTCCAAGTCGTCATATGATGAGTGATAATTCTATTAGTCAACAAGCACCATGCCTTTGGGTCTGCAATGATTATTGAGTTCATTGACTCATTATCAAACACCTTAATGGGAGGCTATGACTCAGTTATCTCCATAACTTTATCATTTTAAGGACCTAATAATTTTAGAGGATTTAAATAATATAGAGGATGAGGTCAGATGAACCAGCTTATCATGATCCTCCCACTGGCTTCACCAAGTCAGCTTAAGAGAGACCATTAAAAAGGCTGGTCTAGGAGCACCTAAATCAGTCACACTGATTTACCTAGCTGACATGGGTCAGCTCGAATAGTCAAGTGATCCGATCAAAACATAATTTCACCAAGAGGCCAGGTAAGTTTGATTAGTGGGAGGGTCTGCCAAAGCTTGCCTTAGACACCATCAGAAATGGCCAGGTAAGCGGGCTCCCAATTAAAAACCACCGGTCTGATTTACCTTAGACACCAACTGGTTTAATTAGTTTCGATTAGATCAACCTAACAGTTCGTGCTAGACCGCTTAGCCAAGAATCAAGTCCATTTGGTTCTCGTTAAAGACATGGACTTGACCAACTACAACTATTGTAATTGATCTAGAGAATCCTTGACCTAATCTAAGACAACAATTGATTAGATTTAGTCAATTCTCTAATTAAGTCCATCTTTAATCTAACCATAGGTCTAACCCAATTAATGGACCTAATTCCCACTAACCCATTAACCCAATGTGTTATGATTTGTGTCTTAGGTTCTTCAATTCACAATCCTAGAACCTAATCAAACAACTTCTTAATTCTTAATAAAGTTTTGGGCTGAGGGTTGGGTTTGGCTTTTCAAAAAATCATTTTCATATTTGTAAAATAATTTTACAATATGATTCTATTAACCATATTGCATGTTTGATTCAGAATCAAGATGCAAGTGAAATAAACATGAAACTACTTTAGATCTAATCTAAACAGGTTCATGTAATTGAAACAATTTCAATTTTAAACAATTTCTTTGCACAAAAATTATTAACAAAGAGGTTTTATTTCAGATTTAAACATCTTTTAAATTTAATAAATTATAAATTTAATCTAGATCATATCTAACAAATTTATGATTAAAGATAGATCTACATAAACTAGGACAACCTTTGCACTGTAAGGGGTAAACCTTACAGCAGGACAACCTTGCAGTTTGTGATTGATCTAAAATTTTAATTTCAGATTTAATAATCAGATTATAAATTAGATCTAATCTAAGAAATAATCTAAGCATGTATAAATAATCATGTAATAAAGAACCTGGCTCTGATACCAATTGAAGGAACCAGATCTAGGATTTCAGGGTTAGATCTTGAAACTTTTTCAAGATCATACAGCGGAAGACTAAAATAAATCAAAATTTATTTTCTTAAAACCAGAGAATCCCTAGATCTAAGATCCTATTATATGATTATTCCATAGCATTAAATCAAAAATTAAAATATATATAAATATAGCATGAACTACATGTTGATCATATCAACATGTTTTTATACCACATCTAATGTATGTATTAAACAATAGATCAGATCTATTACCTTGCAAGTTAGATGCTCTAATCTCACTGATCTGGGCTTAAGGATGATGTTGCAAGCCGTACATGCGTCCGGCCTCTAGGAGTCGTCCACACGAGCCCACGAATCTCGATCAGAAGTCCTGCTTCAGGAAATCAGCACAGTATGCTAGTACTACGCTGATCCTTCTTTGATGGTTGATCAGGTGCCTCCTTCTTCTTGATTTGGACTCTTCCAAAGATGAAAAGTAGAAGGAGGAGTTTTAGATCTGAGACGCTCTCAGAAAACTCAAGATGGAAGGAGGAAAGTGTTGGGAAATGTGTCCCAAAAAGCCAATCATCAAGTTGTTGACGGTTGAGCAACCAAGTATTGTAATTGATTTGTTAATAAATAAAATATATTTGGCATCTTCATCATAAGCTTTCATCTTCTAATGAACTCCGTTGTTATGATGAAGTCCTTAGGACTATTTAGGCTCGATAAAGAGAGGATTTATCGATTAGTCCTTAAAACTGTTCACGACCAAATGATAGGCTGTTAATAAGGACGACAGCTTCTATCGAGCATAGGTCGCTGTAGGCCATATGGGTTGGTTGTCCTCTTAACCAAAGAGTGTGGAGATACTGGTATGGCATACAGGTGAGATGTAAGGGTACATCGTCATTGAACGTGACCAACTCCAGAGCATTCTGCTGTCGAGAATGTCTCTGATGGGATATAGGTATAAGTGTCCCTTAGACTTGAGATCGCCTCAGTGACTTGCAAGCAACTCACTGTGCTTTGGTACTGGACTAACTGAATTTCTAATTCAGGGACGGAAGGCTTCTGGGCACTGTCAAGTACTTGCAAAGTCAGAGTGTGATCGAGATGGGATTGACCACTCCAAGAGTTGGAGAAGAATGAGTCGTTGTATTTCAATTTAGCAAAACCTTGGCCAGGGTAATCCATCAGATGGATTTGATATTTTGAAATACAATGTGGACAACCTGATCAGAGTTGACAGTTGAGCTCTGGGGTGTCCTATGATCATTTTGGTCAAGGGGATGAATTATATGAAAACTATATCCGCATGGGTTCTAAGGATGTTGTTCTACACATTCGACCTATCCGGTCGTCGGGTATCATTGCTAGATGGTCACTTCGATTGGTATAAAAATTTATTCCTATGCTACTGGCTTAGGTTCGGACCTATGAGGTCACACACATTAGAGTTCATGATCCGATCGGATGGTTGATCAACGATTAAGAATCGTTCTAGGGTTAGATGATAAATACGATTGATATTTAACCCAGTGCAAGTATTACAGGAGGATCGATTAGCAATTCGATTGCTAATTGGCTTAATTTGATTAAGCCAATGGGCTGAGATTAAGTCTAATTAAATATGATTTAATTAGATTTGGTTTGGGCTTGATTGGATCAAGTCCAATTGGTTTATTGGATAAGCCAAGTGCAAGGAAAGACTAGTCCTAGTTCAACTAGGACTTGGGTCAATCTAATTTCTAATTTGATTAGAAAATTAAATCAGATTTAAATCTAATTTAATCTGATTAAATTAGGTTCTTAATTAGGTTAAGACCTATTTTAATTAGGTTGATCTAATTTTGATTTGATTTGGTTTGGAAAACCAAATTAAAACAAGTCATGAGACAGAATCCTAGTAGGACTAGGATTCCACCTTGCGCCACATAAGACTTCTCCACTCCCTCTCTCTTATTCAACTCCAATCTCCACTTGTTTTGTGCGACAAAAGCCCTCTCCCAGATCTCTCCCATGTTCACAAAAGGTCTCCTCTCTTCTTTCTTACATGGAAGGTGATTTGGATCAAATCTAAAAGGAATAAGTTTGGATTTTGAATTCTATGAGATAGAGTTTTAGAAATCCAAAACTCTTTCGATTTTGCACCAAATTTATCCAAATTTGTTTTGGAATTTTTGTAGCTTTTAGGGTTTACATTGTACACCCTTTTATGGTGATCCATGCATGAAAATATGGAGGAGGTGCTCAAGAGTTGGGCGTCCCTTAACTTGCCATGTTTGGATAAGCCTTGACTAGGTGTTTGACCTAGACAAGGACTCTATCATATCTCTCTATATAAGATGGGTTTCTTCATGAAATTTTAAAGGGAGATAGATATTTGAGAGGCCGTTCTGCAACCCAAAAATTAGAGAGAAATACCTTTGGGTCGTGGAGATATAAAAGACGCAAGTTTGGGTGTCTAGAGAGAAAAACGTGAAGAAGAAGAGGGTCTTCTTCTAGGGTTTTTATTTTCATATCTTTCCTCCTTCCATCTTGAGTTTCCTGAGAGTGTCTCAGATCTGAAACTCCTCCTTCTACTTTCCATCTTTGGAAGAGTCCAAATCAAGAAGAAGGAGGCACCTGATCAACCATCAAAGAAAGATCAGCGCAGTACTAGCATACTGTGCTGATTTCCTGAAGCAGGACTTCTGATCGAGATTCGTGGGCTCGTGTGGATGACTCCTAGAGGCCGGATGCGTGTGCGGCTTGCAACATCATCCTTAAGCCCGAATCAGTGAGGTTAGAGCATCTAACTTGCAAGGTAATAGATCTGATCTATTATTTAATACATACATTAGATGTAGTATAGAAACATGTTGATATGATCAACATGTAGTTCATGCTTTATTTATATATTTTAATTTTTGATTTAATGCTATGTAATAATCATGTAATAGGATCTTAGATCTAGGGATTTTATGATCTTAGAAAATAAACTTTGATTTATTTTAATCTTCCGCTGTATGATCTTGAAAAAGTTTCAAGATCTAACCCTGAAACCCTAGATCTGGTTCCTACAATTGGTATCAGAGCCCAGGTTCTTTATTACATGATTATTTATACATGCTTAGATTATTTCTTAGATTAGATCTAATTTATGATCTGATTATTAAATCTAAAATTAAAATTTTAGATCAATCACAAACTGCAAGGTTGTCCTGCTGTAAGGTTTACCCCTTACAGTGCAAAGGTTGTCCTAGTTTGTGTAGATCTATCTTTAATCATAAATTTGTTAGATATGATCTAGATTAAATTTATGATTTATTAGATTTAAAAGATATTTAAATCTGAAATAAAATCTCTTTGTTAATAATTTTTGTGCAAAGAAATTGTTTAAAGTTGAAATTGTTTCAATTACATGAACCTGTTTAGATTAGATCTAAAGTAGTTTCATGTTTATTTCACTTGCATCTTGATTTGAAATCAAACATGCAATATGGTTAATAGAATCATATTGTAAATTATTTTACAAATATGAAAATAATTTTTTGAAAAGCCAAACCCAACCCTCAGCCCAAAACTTAATTAAGAATTAAGAAGTTGTTTGATTAGGTTCTAGGATTGTGAATTGAAGAACCTAAGACACAAATCATAACACATTGGGTTAATGGGTTAGTGGGAACTAGGTCCATTAATTGGGTTAGACCTATGGTTAGATTAAAGATGGACTTAATTAGAGAATTGACTAAATCTAATCAATTGTTGTCTTAGATTAGGTCAAGGATTCTCTAGATCAATTACAATAGTTGTAGTTGGTCAAGTCCATGTCTTTAACGAGAACCAAATGGACTTGATTCTTGGCTAAGCGGTCTAGCACGAACTATTAGGTTGATCTAATCGAAACTAATTAAACCAGTTGGTGTCTAAGGTAAATCAGACCGGTGGTTTTTAATTGGGAGCCCGCTTACCTGGCCATTCATGATGGTGTCTAAGGCAAGCTTTGGCAGACCCTCCCACTGATCGAACTTACCTGGCCTCTTGGTGAAATTATGTTTTGATCGGATCACTTGACTATTCGAGCTGACCCATGTCAGCTAGGTAAATCAGTGTGACTGATTTAGGTGCTCCTAGACCAGCCCTTTTAATGGTCTCCCTTAAGCTGACTTGGTGAAGTCAGTGGGAGGATCATGATAAGCTGGTTCATCTGACCTCATCCTCTATATTATTTAATCCTCTAAAATTATTAGGTCCTTAAAATGATAAAGTTATGGAGATAACTGAGTCATAGCCTCCCATTAAGGTGTTTGATAATGAGTCCATGAACTCAATAATCATTGCAGACCCAAAGGCCTGGTGCTTGTTGACTAATGGAATTATCACTCATAATATGACGACATGGAAGTGTCTCTCTAATGGTGGTTAGGTGAGCCAACCAAAGTTGGGCTTAATCATTTGTTGGTTAGATACACCAAGTATGATCATGTTAATGGTTGGACCTAACCGGATCCTTACAGTGGAGGCCAAAGCCTACTGATTAGGTTTCTGGGGCAAAATTAAAATTACTAGAAATTGTTTAGAGAAACAATTGGTTATGAACCTACCCTTAGATGTACATGGGTTGGCCAACCAAAGTTGGGCTTGTGTGCAGTCTAAGTGGATTCTAGTACCCACTAAAGAATTAGGGTAATTCTTCGAATTGGAGGTAGAGGCTACCAATTCGAATAAAATAGTGGGAGAAACCTTTTGATTAAAGTTCAAATCTTTAGGTTTAATGAATCAATTACTAATTAGGTTATGGTTCTCCTTTGTGCAAATATGGCCACTTCCCTATCGCTCCGATCATTGTTGGACAATGATAAGTTGGTGGGATCCAATTTCGGTAGCTGGTACCGAAAGTTGAAGATAGTCCTGGAGCATGAACGGATCCCATATATGATAATGGATCCTGCACCTGAGGAGCCAACTGCCAATGCACGTGGAACAGTCAGAGACACTTACCAGAAGTGGCTCAGTGACCGGACCACGGTGCGCTGTATCATGCTAGCTACCATGAGCGACGAGTTCAGTCGCAGATTCGAGACGGCTCAACCAAAGGACATGCTTCAAGTGTTGGAGGATGCCTTTGGCACACCCGATGACGTGGAGAGGCATAAAACTAGTTGTGCCATCTTCAACGCCAAAATACGGGATGATGCCTCTATCACTGATCATATATTGTATATGATCGAGCTGATGGAACGATTGAGCAAGCTCGGCTTTTCCTTGCATAAGCAGCTTGGGAAAGATGCAATACTGAACTCGCTGCCCAAGTCTTATCTCCCATTCCTCACTCATTATAGAATGACAAAGCCTGAAGAGAACTACCATGGGTTACTGGGGTTGCTTCAGAACTTTGAGAAGGATCACCAACTTCACAAGGAGTCGGTGAACTTAGTGGGAGGTTCGTCTTCTGGTTCTTGACCTTTTGGGAAAGGGAAGAAGAACAAGAAGAAGAAAGTCAAGAAGGTGCAAGTTTAGGCTGGGACATCTGTGCAGAGTCAGACCAAAAAGATCAAGCCTGATAAGAGTCTATTCTACTGGCAAGCACCCTAGATTAGATAGTGTGTCAGATATCTACTTATGGCACTGTAGGCTAGGTCATATAAACAAGAACAGAATAAACAGGTTGACTCAAGAGGAAATCCTCGAAGTCAGTGATTGTGAATCACTTCTAACCTGTGAGTCCTGTCTTCTTGGTAAAATGACCAAGTCACCTTTTACTGGAAAAGGTGAGAGAGCTACTGAGCTCTTGGGCCTAGTACATACTGATGTATGCGGGCCTATGAGCACCAGTGCTAGAGGTGGATATTTCTACTTCATAATTTTCATGGATGACCCATCTCAATATGGATATGTCTATCTGATGAAACATAAGTCGGATTCATTTGAAATGTTCAAACGATTCTGAAGTGAAGTAGAAAAACAAACTGGAAAGAGTATTAAAACTCTTCGATCTGATCGAGGAGGAGAATACCTTTCTAGTGAGTTTCTCACATATCTAGGAGAGAATGGGATTCTCTCCCAATGGACTCCTCCAGGAACACCACAGCATAATGGTGTGTCTGAAAGGAGGAATCGGACTCTGTTAGACATGGTCCGATCCATGATGGGTTTTGCTAGCTTGCCGATATCCTTCTGGGATATGCACTCGAATCGGCCTGTTATCTGTTAAATAGGGTTCCAAGTAAGTCTGCAATTAAGACTCCATATGAGATATGGACAGGGCGTAAGCCGGTACTTTCACACCTTAGGGTCTGGGGGTGCCCGGCCTATGTCAAACGATTAGTCACAGACAAACTTGGACCTAGGTCTGACAAATGCTCAATCATAGGGTACCCCAAAGGGATAAAAGGATATTTTTTCTACCATGCTGATGAACAAAAGGTGTTCGTCAGCCATAAGGCAATCTTTTTAGAAAAGGAGTTCCTTGGTGAAGGAACCGTTGCCTCTAAGGTTGAACTTGATGAAGTTCAACAGGTAGAAGGACCGACACCAATAGCTGAACCTGAGTTGGATATGATTAGAACAGATCCGGAGCCCAATATACCTGCACCATTAAGGCGATCCGGTAGAGTACCACGTCAGTCGGACAGATACTATGGTTTCTTGGTCCGGGACGGTGATCCCATCGAACTTGATGAGAATAATGAGGATCCGATCACCTATATGGATGCTATGCAGAGACCTGATTCCGAGAAATGGCTTGAAGCTATGAAATCCGAAATGGAGTCCATGAAGGTCAACGATGTATGGACATTGGTTGACCCACCTAAAGGGGTTAAACCCATTGGGTGTAAATGGATCTTCAAAAGGAAGAGGGGCGCAGACGGAAAGGTGGAGACCTATAAAGCCCGTCTGGTTGCCAAGGGGTATCGTCAACGTTATGGTATTGACTATGACGAGATATTTTCTCCTGTGGCAATGCTCAAATCTATTCGGATAATGCTTGCAATAGCTGCCCATCTAGATTAAGAGATCTGGCAGATGGATGTAAAGACAGCTTTTCTGAATGGAGAGCTGACCGAAGAGGTGTATATGATACAACCTGAGGGGTTTACATCCACAGATGAGTCCAAGGTGTGCAAGCTTCAGAGATCCATTTATGGATTGAAGCAAGCTTCTCGGAGTTGGAACATGCATTTTGATAAGGTGATCAAAACGTATGGCTTCATTAAGAATGGAGAAGAGCCCTGCATCTATATGGGCAAATGGTCCAGTTGTGGTATTCCTTATCTTGTACGTGGATGACATTCTCTTAATCGAGAATGACATCCCCGCACTACAGGGAATAAAAGTTTGGTTGTCATCACAGTTCTCCATGAAGGACTTGGGTGAAGCATCCTACATCCTAGGGATGAAGATCTATAGGGATAGATCTAAAAGGATGCTTGGGTTATCCCAGTCCATGTACATAGATACTGTGCTGAAGAGGTTCAGCGTGGAAATTCCAAGAAGGGCTATCTACCGATAGGCCAAGAAATTTCTCTCTCTAAGAAGGATTGTCCGACAACTCCTGAAGAGAGAGAGCGTATGAGTAGAGTCCCATATGCTTCAGCCGTGAGATCTATCATGTACGCCATGACATGTACAAGACCAGATGTGGCATACTCACTAGGAGTAGTGAGTAGATACCAATCTGATCCTGGAGAAAACCACTGGAAAGTGGTTAAAGCCATCTTTAAGTATTTGAGAAATACTAAGGACCAATGGTTGATTTATGGCGAGTCAGATCTGAAACTTGTGGGGTTCACAGACTCTAGCTTCCAATCTGACCATGATGACAACAGGAGTGTGTCGGGTTATATCTTTACTCTGAATGGTGGAGCCATCTGCTGGAAGAGTTCCAAGCAGCATACTGTGGCAGACTCTGTTTGTGAAGCGGAGTATATCGCAGCATCAGATGCCGCGAAGGAAGCTGTGTGGCTGAGGAAATTCATCAACGAGCTCGAAGTAGCACCCTCCCTCGATGGTCCGGTCCTGCTCTACTGCGACAGCACTGGTGCCATAGCTCAGGCGAAGGAACCCAAAGCACATCAGCGGACGAAGCACATCTTGCGCCGCTTCCACCTGGTTCGGGAGATCGTGGATCGAGGTGACGTCGACCTTCAGAAGATCGACGGAAAAGAGAACCTAGCCGACCCCTTCACTAAAGCCCTGGCAATAAAGGAGTTCGACAACCACAAGTCGAAGATGGGTATTAGATACTGTGCCGAGTGGCTTTAGGATAAGTGGGAGTTGTTGGGAAATGTGTCCCAAAAAGACAATCGTCAAGCTGTTGACGGTTGAGCAACCAAGTATTGTAATTGATTTGTTAATAAATAAAATATATTTGGCATCTTCATCATAAGCTTTCATCTTCTAATGAACTCCGTTGTTATGATGAAGTCCTTAGGACTATTTAGGTTCGATAAAGAGAGGATTTATCGATTAGTCCTTAAAACTGTTCATGACCAAATGATAGGCTGTTAATAAGGATGACAGCTTCTATCGAGCATAGGTCGCTGTAGGCCATATGGGTTGGTTGTCCTCTTAACCAAAGAGTGTGGAGACACTGGTATGGCATACAGGTGAGATGTAAGGGTACATCGTCATTGAACGTGACCAACTCCAGAGCATTCTACTGTCGAGAATGTCTCTGATGGGATATAGGTATAAGTGTCCCTTAGACTTGAGATCGCCTCAGTGACTTGCAAGCAACTCACTGCGCTTTGGTACTGGACTAACTGAATTTCTAATTCAGGGATGGAAGGCTTCTGGGCACAGTCAAGTACTTGCGAAGTCAGAGTGTGATCGAGATGGGATTGACCACTCCAAGAGTTGGAGAAGAATGAGTCGCTGTATTTCAATTTAGCAAAACCTTGGCCAGGGTAATCCATCAGATGGATTTGATATTTTGAAATACAATGTGGACATCCTGATCAGAGTTGACAGTTGAGCTCTGGGGTGTCCTATGATCATTTTGGTCCAGGAGATGAATTATATGAAAACTATATCCGCATGGGTTCTAAGGATGTTGTTCTACACATTCGACCTATCCGGTCGTCGGATATCATTGCTAGATGGTCACTTCGATTGGTATAGAAATTTGTTCCTATGCTACCGGCTTAGGTTTGGACCTATGAGGTCACACACATTAGAGTTCATGATCCGATCGGATGGTTGATCAATGATTAAGAATCGTTCTAGGGTTAGATGATCAATACGATTGATATTTAACCCAGTGCAAGTATTGCAGGAGGATCGATTAGCAATTCGATTGCTAATTGGCTTAATTTGATTAAGCCAATGGGCTGAGATTAAGTCTAATTAAATATAATTTAATTAGATTTAGTTTGGGCTTGATTGGATCAAGTCCAATTGGTTTATTGGATAAGCCAAGTGCAAGGAAAGACTAGTCCTAGTTCAACTAGGACTTGGGTCAATCTAATTTCTAATTTGATTAAAAAATTAAATCAGATTTAAATCTAATTTAATCTGATTAAATTAGGTTCTTAATTAGGTTAAGACCTATTTTAATTAGGTTGATCTAATTTTGATTTGATTTGGTTTGGAAAACCAAATTAAAACAAGTCATGAGACAGAATCCTAGTAGGACTAGGATTCCACCTTGCGCCACATAAGCCTTCTCCACGCCCTCTCTCTTATTCAACGCCAATCTCCACTTGTTTTGTGCGACAAAAGCCCTCTCCCAGATCTCTCCCACGTTCACAAAAGGTCTCCTCTCTTCTTTCTTACATGGAAGGTGATTTGGATCAAATCTAAAAGGAATAAGTTTGGATTTTGAATTCTATGAGATAGAGTTTTAGAAATCCAAAACTCTTTCGATTTTGCACCGAATTTATCCAAATTTGTTTTGGAATTTTCGTGGCTTTTAGGGTTTACATTTTGCACCCTTTGCTGGTGATCCATGCATGAAAATATGGAGGAGGTGCTCAAGAGTTGGGCGTCCCTTAACTTGCCATGTTTGGATAAGCCTTGACTAGGTGTTTGACCTAGACAAGGACTCTATCATATCTCTCTATATAAGATGAGTTTCTTCGTGAAATTTTAAAGGGAGATATATATTTGAGAGGTCTTTCTAGCATCGAAAAATCAGAGAGAAATACCTTTGGGTCATGGAGATATAAAAGACGCAAGTTTGGGTGTCTAGAGAGAAAAACATGAAGAAGAAGAGGGTCTTCTTCTAGGGTTTTTATTTTCATATCTTTCCTCCTTCCATCTTGAGTTTCCTGAGAGTGTCTCAGATCTGAAACTCCTCCTTCTACTTTCCATCTTTGGAAGAGTCCAAATCAAGAAGAAGGAGGCACCTGATCAACCATCAAAGAAGGATCAGCGCAGTACTAGCATACTGTGCTGATTTCCTGAAGCAGGACTTCTGATCGAGATTCGTGGGCTCGTGTGGATGACTCCTAGAGGCCGGACGCGTGTGCGGCTTGCAACATCATCCTTAAGCCCGAATCAGCGAGGTTAGAGCATCTAACTTGCAAGGTAATAGATCTGATCTATTGTTTAATACATACATTAGATGTAGTATAGAAACATGTTGATATGATCAACATGTAGTTCATGCTTTATTTATATATTTTAATTTTTGATTTAATGCTATGTAATAATCATGTAATAGGATCTTAGATCTAGGGATTTTCTGATCTTAGAAAATAAACTTTAATTTATTTTAGTCTTCCGTTGTATGATCTTGAAAAAGTTTCAAGATCTAACCCTGAAACCCTAGATCTGGTTCCTTCAGAAAGATATGAAAATAAAAACCCTTGAAGAAGACCCTCTTCTTCTTCACGTTTTTCTCTCTAGACACCCAAACTTTCATCTTTTATATCTCTACGACCCAAATATATTTCTCTCTAATTTTTGGATGGCACAAAGGTCTCTCAAATGTCTATCTTCTCATAAAATTTCATAAAGAAACTCATCTTATATAGAGAGATATGATAGAGTCCTTGTCTAGGTCAAACACCTAGTCAAGGCTTATCCAAACATGGCAAGTTAAGGGACGCCCAACTCTTGAGCACCTCCCCCATATTTTTGTGCATGGATCACCAGAAAAGGGTGCACAATGTGAACCCTGAAAGCCATAAAAATTCTAAAAAAAAATTGAATAAATTCGGTGCAAAATTGAAAGAGTTTTGGATTTCTAAAACTCTATCTCATAGAATTCGAAATCCAAACTTATTCCTTTTAGATTTGATCCAAACCACCTTCCATGTAAGAAAGAAGAGAGGAGACCTTTTATGAACGTGGGAGAGATCTGGGAGAGGGCTTTTGTCACATAAAATAAGTGGAGATTGACGTTGAATTAGAGAGAGGGCGTGGAGAAGGCTTATGTGGTGCAAGGTGGAATCCTAGTCTTACTAGGATTCTATCTTATGACTTGTTTTAATTTGGTTTCCCAAACCAAATCAAATCAAAATTAGATCAACCTAATTAAAATAGGTCTTAACCTAATTAAAAACCTAATTTAATCAGATTAAATTAAATTTAAATCTGATTTAATTTTCTAATCAAATTAGAAATTAGATTGACCCAAGTCCTAGTTGAACTAGGACTAGTTTTTCCTTGCACTTGGCTTATCCAATAAACCAATTGGACTTGATCCAATCAAGCCCAAACCAAATCTAATTAAATCATATTTAATTAGACTTAATCTCAGCCCATTGGCTTAATCAAATTAAGCCAATTAGCAATCGAATTGCTAATCGATCCTCCTGCAACACTTGCATTGGGTTAAATATCAATCGTATTGATCATCTAACCCTAGAACGATTCTTAATAGTTGATCAACCATCCGATCGGATCATGAACTCTAATGTGTGTGACCTCATAGGTCCGAACCTAAGCTGGTAGCATAGGAATAAATTCCTATACCAATCGAAGTGACCATCTAGCAATGGTACCCGACGACCGGATAGGTCGAATGTGTAGAACAACATCCTTAGAACCCATGCGGATATAGTTTTCATATAATTCATCTCCTTGACCAAAATGATCATAGCACACTCCAGAGTTCAACTGTCAACTCTGATCAGGTTGTCCACATTATATTTTAAAATATCAAATCCATCTGATGGATTACCCTGGCCAAGGTTTTGCTAAATTGAAATACAGCGACTCATTCTTCTCCAACTCTTGGAGTGGTCAATCCCATCTCGATCACACTCTGACTTCGTAAGTACTTGACTGTGCCCAGAAGCCTTCCGTCCCTGAATTAGAAATTCAGTTAGTCCAGTACCAAAGCACAGTGAGTTGCTTGCAAGTCACTGAGGTAATCTCAAGTCTAAGGGACACTTATACCTATATCCCATCAGAGACATTCTCGACAGCAGAATGCTCTGGAGTTGGTCACGTTCAATGATGATGTACCCTTACATCTCACCTGTATGCCATACCAGTGTCTCCACACTCTTTAGTTAAGAGGACAACCAACCCATATGGCCTACAGCGACCTATGCTCGATAGAAGCTGTCGTCTTTATTAACAGCCTATCATTTGGTCGTGAACAGTTTTAAGGACTAATCGATAAATCCTCTCTTTATCGAACCTAAATAGTCCTAAGGACTTCATCATAACAACGGAGTTCATTAGAAGATGAAAGCTTATGATGAAGATGCCAAATATATTTTATTTATTAACAAATCAATTACAATACTTGGTTGCTCAACCGTCAACAGCTTGACGATTGGCTTTTTGGGACACATTTCCCAACAGGTTCTCCCTAGGATAACATTTATTCATTTCTCTTTAACTGGGAGCTCCATGTTGGTATACCAATCACATGGTAAATGAAGTATCTGCCCCAAAAGCACAGGATCTAGGCTAATGTCTACACCCTTCACTATGAATTTCACTGTTTCATTGTTGTACCCCAAATTTAGGTAAAACACTCTGACAAGATAGACATATGTATTTTTTTTCAAGGAGCAGTAAAATTTCCATCCTTGGTCCTTAATCTTTGATCCAATGGTGAACCCTTCTTTTTCAAAAAACCTAAAATCAATATTTTTCTCGAGTTCTACTTTCCTATCAGAGTGGGGTACCTTACTAGGGCTGATTGGTGATCGGGTTGAAGCTGAAGCTGAACCAGGAGCAGGGTTTGAAGTAGAAGTGGTCTCGGTTGCTAGTCTCTTTCGACATACACTTTCCTCCAACCCACGAACGGACTTCTTCCTCTATGGAAGCTTCATCTTAGGAGCCATTTGCACAGGCAGGACTAGCACGAAACTTAGGAGAGCAAATGTGAAGGAGAGATGAAGGATTTTTAGTGGAAAGATAAAGATTTTGGAGAAGTGATGTGCCGATTTGGAGGAGACGGGTAGAGTCAAGGGTAAGCTCGAATCGCTCTAAATGAAGAAGAAGAAGGGGAGGAACTTGGTTCCTAAGTGGGTGATTTGGAGTGTGAGAGTCGGTGGGAGAGGAGTTTCGAGGAAAATCTTGGGTTTAAGGAAGAAGAGAGGGAGACCTTTGGTTTGGTGGAAGGAAGAAGGCGGAGAGTTGGGTCGGCTCAAGGAGAATTTTCAATAAAAAGAGAGCTTCCGAAGGGTTTTGACATAATTACAAGTTTGCCCTAGGGTCGACCCTGGGGGTTGACTCATGGCATAGAGAAATTCAAAGAAATGGTGAAATAATTTTTTTAAAAAAATTAAAACTTTAGGAGAAAGATGTTTACTCAAATATTGATCATGTGAATGATAATTTGAGCTTTTGAGCTCAAAACAAAAAGAAAATTGAGCTCTCAAAAATTGGTTCAATGAATTTTTGGCATTAAGAATTTGGAATCAGAGAGATACTTAAGCTGATGGATCAAGGATTCCAAATTCTCTCCTAATTTCATAGAATCTATCTTCACTTAAGGCCTTGGTAAAGATGTCAGCCAATTATTTTTCAGTACTAACATAATTTAGAATTATATTTTTATTTCAGACATGTTCTCTTATGAAATGATGCCTGATTTTAATATATTTTGACCTAGAATGTTGAATTAGATTTTTAGTGAGATTTATAGCACTAGTGTTATCACATCTTATGGGAGTTTCATTGAGTTTGATACCAAAGTCTTCAAGTTGTTGCTTAATCCATAAGATTTGAGTACAATAACTTTCAACTGCAATGTATTTGACCTCGATCGTAGACAGTGCTACCGAATTTTGTTTCTTGCTAAACCAAGAGATTAGGTTAACTCCAAGAAATTGACAAGTTCCATTAGTATTTTTTCTATCTAATCTACATTCAGCAAAATTGGCATCTGAATATCCTATTAAGTCAATTAATGAGTCTTTAGAATACTATAATTCTAGAGTTTGTATACCATTTAAATATCTAAGGATTCTTTTAACTGCATTCAAGTGTGATTTTTTTGGATTTGATTGAAAGCGAGCACATAGACAAACACTAAACATAATATTAGGTCTACTAGCAGTTAAATATAATAGAGAATCAATCATGCCTTTATAAAATTTTAAGTCTACATTTTTACCTTCTTCATCCTTATCAAGCTTACATGATGGGCTCATGGGTGTGCCAATTACTTTGGAGTTCTCCATTCCAAATCTTTTGAGTAATTCTCTTGTGTACTTGCTTTGGGTGATGGAGATTCCTTCCTTCGTTTGTTTGATTTGGAGTCTGAGGAAGAATATAAGTTCTCCCATTATCCTCATCTCGAACTCTCCCTGCATGAGCTTTGCAAAATCTTGACAAAAAATTTCATTAGTTGATCCAAAAATAATGTCATCAACATATATTTGTATAACTAATATATCATCTTGATTTCTTTTAATGAAAAGGGTTGTGTCTATATTTCCTCTTGAAAAATTATTATTAAGTAAAAATTTGCTTAGCCTTTCATACCAAGCCCTGGGTGCTTGTTTTAAACCATAAAGAACTTTATTTAATTTAAAAATATGATTAGAAAAAGCATGATTTTCAAAACTTGAGGGTTGTTCTACATAAACTTCTTCAGCAATATATCCATTTAGAAAAGTACTTTTGACATCCATTTGAAATAACTTAAAATTCATAAAGCAAGCATATGCAAGTAGAAGTCTAATTGCTTCTAATCTAGCAACAGGTGCAAAGATCTCATCAAAATCAATTCCTTCTTCTTGATTATAATCTTTTTTAACCAATCTTGCTTTATTTCTTATTACATTTCCATGTTCATCCAATTTATTCCTATATACCCATTTTATGCCAATTATTGAATAATTTTTAGGTCTTGATACTAAAGTCCATACATTATTTCTTTCAAATTGATTAAGTTCTTCTTGCATTGCATTAATCCAATTATAATCTTTTTCAGCTTCGTCTATGATTTTAGGTTCAAGATGAGAGACAAAAGCAAAATGATTGAATGCATCTCTAAGTGAGGAACGAGTTCTTACACCATGTGTAAGATCACCAATGATTAGTTTCTTAGGGTGATTGTGATCATACCTCCATTCTTTGGATAGATCATTTATACCTTGAGGTTGTTTTTATTGTTCTTCACCTTCCTCATCCTGTTTGTCTTCATGTTCTTCATCATCTTGAATGGTGGAGTCTTTTAGAGTGATCTCCTTTATTCCTTCTATAAGAGGATCTGCATCATCAATACCTTCATTCTTCTTTGAAGGAAGATCGTTAGTTTCATCAAAAACAACATGTATTGATTCCTCTACTACTAAGTTTCTTTTGTTGAAAACTCTAAAGGCTTTACTAGAAGAGGAGTAACAAAGAAAAATTGCTTCATTGGATTTTGCATCAAATTTTTCTAGTCTTTCTTTACCATTGTTTAACACAAAACATCGACAACCAAAAAT
>NC_026002.2:47410098-47475044 GCF_000442705.2 Elaeis guineensis
GGGCTGTGGTCTTAGATGGATCATATCCAGCCATAATCTATCCACGCTAGGTGGGAGGAGCATGTTAGCTAAGAAGAAAAGTAGATTCAAAGCGAAATAGTAAGTGATACATTTAAAGTATTCCCGCTCCTCCTTGAGGCCCTCCGAAGATGGAGTCGATGGTCCCGATGGGCGGCCGGTCCCCGGGCTGCTCCTCCCTTTTCTGCAGTTCAGGCGGCGGGAGGGCTCTTGACCGATCTCTTCTATCCCCAGGCCTCCGGCGGTGAACCTGTCGAGTCGACCTCGCCGAATGAGCTCCTCGATCTCATCCTGGAGCTGGATGCATTCCTCCGTGTCGTGGCCGTGGTCGCGGTGGTAGAGGCAGAACTTGTTGGGGTTGCGCTTCCCGGGGTGCGTGCGCATCCTCTCCGGCCTAGGGAGCTGCTCCCTGACCTCCATCAGCACCTTAGCCTTCGAGACGTTGAGGGGGCGTAGTTGCGGAATTTTTCTGGCGGGGAACCCCGCCGAAACCTGTTGTCCGGGCTTCTCTGCCTGCGCGCCCGGGGAGGAGTACGGGCGTGCTTATGCCCAGGAGGGGATCGGGAACGAGGCCGGACTTCCTTTGGCCTCTTTTCAATTGCAGGCTTACTAGAATCTCCCGCCTGATGCTCCCTTGCTGTCTCTTCGTCCTTCATCTTGAAGGCTTCTTCCGCTCGGGCGTATCCTTCAGCCCGAGCCAGCAGATCGGCAAAATCCCTGGGGTACTTCTTCTCCAGGGAGTACAAAAGATCATTCTTCTGAAGGCCGCCTTTCAGGGCGGCCATGGCCACTGACTGGTCCAAATTCCGGACCTCCAACGCCGCGACATTGAAGCGGTTGATGTAGGCCCATAAGGACTCCCCTTCCCTCTGCTTGATGTTGATGAGGGACTCCGAACCCTTCCGGGGATGCCGGCTGCTGACAAAATGGGCCACAAATTGGTGGCTCATTTGATCGAAGAAAAATATGGTACCCGACTTCAGAGCCGAATACCAGTTCCTTGCCGCCCCCTTCAAAGTAGACGAAAAAACCTGGCACAAGATGGCGTCAGGAGCACCGTGAAGCAGCATCATCGTTCGGAAGGCCTCCAGATGATTAACCGGGTCCGACGTCCCGTCGTAGCTTTCGAACTGGGGGAGCTTGAAGTTCGGCGGGATCGGTTCCTGCATAATCATTTGGGAGAAAGGAGGGTCAGTGCAAATATCCTCACCATAAGCGGGAGGCGCGTGGCGGAGTTCTTCGATCCGCCGGTTCATCTCCTGGAGCCTCCGGTCCAGGAAATCCTCTCGACTTCGAGTCTCGAGGGTCCTTTGGCAGAATGGGGGCAGGGATCTTCCAAGAGTGGAGTCGTGATCCGACGGAGGGCTCTCCACTCTCGGATTCGCCTTCCCGGGAAGGATGGGACGGCTGCCCCCGGTGGCCCGCCCCGCCGCCAGGTTCTGGCATTCCGGTGATGCCCCCTCCGAATGCGCCGACGCCTGTGGTTGCTGCTGCTGCATCGCTTGTACGGCTTCAACGAGTCCCTGGACCTGCTGCGCCAGCAAGTTGAATTGCTCCGCGCCGACCGCCGCCGCCGGAGGGGAAGGTGGAGGAGGCTGAGAAACTGGAGGGGTGGCTGGAGCCTGAGATCTGGCTGCGGAGGCCGTAGACCGCCGGGTGGACGCCTTGCGCGGAGGCATCGAGCGCTGATCTCGTAGGAGATTGGGAGTGGGTGACGGAGAGACAGTTGGAGGCGGCTCCATTGAACACTCCTTTAAGAACAAGGGTGCTGCGAAGGCACAGGCCCCTCCTTCTAGCGCCAATCCTGTTGGTGCAAAAATCCGCTTGCGCCGGAGAAGCTAGAGTCGGAGAAGCTGCGGTCGCCGCCGGGACCTGCAAGGGAAGTCTAAACCGGAGGTGGGGTTGCTCCGGCAAGACCCTCCGACGCTCAAGTCAGTTCTCTGCCTCAACAAGAATGGAGTGCTCGAACGGAGAATTTAGCAGAGTTTTGAGATAGGAAAATGAGCTTAGAGAATAACGTATCTAGGTCCCCCTTTTATAGGCGGAGGAGGCAATGGATTGATGGCGACATTTGTAACCGTCTGGTAGTGGGCCGCCCATGGTCAGGGAAATTGATTGCAAAGGATAGTGGGGTAGACGCGTGGCCACCGCTGTGGCTTGCCACATGGAATCTGTTACGCGGGGTGGAGCAGCGTCCGTTGTCGTGACTCGCCAGCAGATGGCAGAATCGTGTGGAATCCGTCGCAGGAGGTGGAGCAGGTTCGTGGCCGTTATTGTGGCCTGCCAGGGAATGATGGAACTGCGCGGAGTCCGCCACAGGAAGTGGAGCAGGGTCGTGGGTGGAGCCCGACTTCCGGGGGAGTCCGGGCGGAACCCCCTCGGAGCTGAAGTCGGGGGCGGAGCTCGGCTCCCGTAGGAGTCCTGGCGGAGCTGTGTTGCAGTTGATGTCGAGGACAGAGCCCGATTCCTGTAGGAGTCTGGGCGGAGCTGTGCTGCAACCAAAGTTAGAGGTGAAGCCCGGCTCCCATAGGAGTCCGATCGGTGCTTACCCGCAATTGATGTCGGAGGCGGAGCCCGGCTCCCGTGGGAGTCCGGGCGGAGCCGTTCTGATGTCGGTGGTGGAGCCCGGCTCCCGTAGGAGTCCGGGCGGAGCCGTTCTGTTGCCGGCGGTGGAGCCCGGCTCCCGTAGGAGTCCGGGCGGAGCTGTTCTGATGTCGGTGGTGGAGCTTGGCTCCCGTAGGAGTCCGGGCGGAGCCGTTCTATTGCCGGTGGTGGAGCCCGGCTCCCGTAGGAGTCCGGGCGGAGCTGTTCTGTTGCCGGCGGTGGAGCCCGGCTCCCGTAGGAGTCCGGGCGGAGCTGTTCTGATGTCAATGGTGGAGCCTGGCTCCTGTAGGAGTCCGGGCGGAGCCGTTCTGTTGCCGGCGGTGGAGCTCGGCTCCCGTAGGAGTCCGGGCGGAGCCGTTCTGATGTCGGTGGTGGAGCCCGGCTCCCGTAGGAGTCCGGGCGGAGCCGTTCTGTTGCCGGCGGTGGAGTCCGGCTCCCGTAGGAGTCCGGGCGGAGCCATTCTGATGTCGGTGGTGGAGCCCAGCTCCCGTAGGAGTCCGGGCGGAGCCGTTCTGTTGCCGGCGGTGGAGCCCGGCTCCCGTAGGAGTCCGGGCGGAGCCGTTCTGTTGCCGGCGGAGGTTTCGGCTGGGGGTAGTTTATACCCAACAATGCTTTTGCAACAAATTTCAAAATTGATTTAATCAAATTTGGTTCTATGGGTTTACTAAATTATGTCAGTTTTCTATCTGTCGAACTTCATAAGTTTCACATTAAAGACATCAGTACCTTCACCAAAGAACTCCTTTTCTTAAAAGGAATACCGAATAACTTTTATTCTTTAGCAAGGCACAAGTAATATCTCCTAGATTCTTTAGAACATCCTACAAAATAGTACATATAGGATCGAGATCCAAGCTAATCAATCTATAATTGCTCGACATAAATTGAATACTCCCATATCCTAAGGTAAGAAAGTATCGGCTTATGCCTAGTCCATATCTCATATGGAGTCATTACGAATAATTAAATCAAAATCAAGCTCAGAACATAACAAGAGTTTTAAGAGTATAACCCTAAAAGGAGACTGACAGACTTGCAAACCTCATTATGGATCAAACTATGTCTAACAAAGTCGATTTCAATAAGAGAAAATCTTATTCTCTTCTAGATATGTCAAAAAACTCATCGAAAGGGCATTCTCCTCTTTGGTCTGACCGAAGAGTTTCAATACTCTTTTTAGTTTATTTCTCTATCTTATTATAGAATTATTTAAATATTTTAAATAATCTAAATTTATGATAAATATGTTCGTAGATCCAATACATCAATATGTATCAGATTCAGAATATCATTAGTTCGTTCACCTTTTCTAACAAAAAGTGACTTGGTCATCTTACTAAGGAGATAGGATTGACAGGTTGACAATGATTCACAATTTGAGAATTATCCTATTGATCCTATTCTTGCTTAATGATCGAGCCTAAACTACCAAAAATAGGCTTCTAGGACATAATCTACTTTAGGAGTTTGATTGTTGTGTACTATGCACTAACAGGCTATGATTATTCATAAATATCATTTCTCAGTTGTCCACATGATTTTGACATCATTCATAATGATATCACAAAAATTATTAGACAATAGTGATAATCACTAAAATGACATTGGTAAAATTAAAAATAAGCTCGATGATTCCTAAAACCAAGATTGGAACATGATTTTTATCTCCAACGTTCAGGAACCTCTTGCTATTTCTAATTTTTTTACTAATCTGAAGTCATTGCAATAATTTGTATGAACTTTCAATATCCAATACCGAGGTAGTAGTGTCATAGATAGAGAAATTACAGGGTGTTATTATATAAGTACCTTGTCTAGCAATCCTTTACTGATTTCTCTTCCTTAGCCTGTTCAGATCAAGAGACTCTACCAGACTAGGTTAACCTCAGACTCTTTTGATAGTTCAGACTTATTAGCCCATGCATGACTCTTTTGCACCTCTTTTTCTTTGGTTTCTGAAAGATTGTTGTCCCACTAAAGATGTATCTTCAGAGGTTCAAAACAACTCCTTCAACATTTGAAGGATTTTCTCGCACTGAGCATCATCGAATTTATAACTAAATTTATATTCTTTATGCTCTCAAAAAATACTACATGGTGATACAATCATTTGGCCACTTCTGATAAGTATCTTTGATTGCATCATATATGTTGGACATGAAAATATTAGGTGCTGGATCCATAATCATATTTAAGATCCATGCATACTCTCGAACTATTTACAACTTTCGATACCAATTATCGAAGTTGGGTCCTATAAGTTACTGTCAAATAGTGAATGGAGCAACAGACATCTAGCTATAACTAAAAGAAAAATATAAGGTCTCTATGTTTCTGAATTGATTAAGCCTAAATATTTGGACTTTAGTCTAAAGGTTCTCCCACTATTTTGGTTGAATTGGTAGCCTCTACCTCCAATCTGAGGAATTACTCTAATTCTTTTGCGGATATTAGAATCCACACAGACTGCACATGAGTCCTACTTTGATCGGCTCACCCAATACATTTATGGGTAGGTTCTCAATCAATTATTTTACCAACTAATTTTTAGTAATTAATTTCACTCCAGTTTTATTTCAGTAGGTGATGGGCCTCCACTGAAAGTCACGATTAGGTCAAACCATTAACATGAACCTACTCAGTGATTCTAGGTAATGAATGATCAGGTCCGAGAATGGTTCGATCAATCCAACTATTATCAGATAGTACAATAGAGTCATCATATGATGAATGATAATTCCATCATTCATAGAGAACACCAGATGGATGGCGTCTACAATGTCAATCAGAAATAATGGATCCATTACCATTCACCTTAATAGGAGGCTATGATCCAGTTATCTCCATAACTAGCTCATTTTATAGATCTAATAATTTAGAAGATTTAATTAGTTTAGAGAAGAAAGGAAAAGAGATCAATCAGTAGATCACAATCCTTCCACTGACTTCACCAAGTCACTCAATCGGATTAGGATCATACTGATCGAACTAGCACCTAGATCAGTCACACTGATCAACCTTAATGACATGGGTCAACTTGAATCACTTAGCGATCTAATCAAGATATAATCCACCAAATTGATCAGGTAAGTGAGATTGATAGGATGGTCTGCTAAGCTTACCTTAGACACCATCGAAATGGCTAGGTAAGTCGCTCCCAATTAAAAACTATCAGTCGAAATGCCAAACTTACCTTAGACACCAATTGATTAATTAGTTTTGATTTGACCAACCTAATGATTCGTGTTCAATTATTGAGCCACAATCAAGGTCCATTTGATCTAATCAAAGACATGGACTTGACCATCTATAACTATTATATTAGAAAAATCTTGATTAATCTAATTCAATATTTAATTAGATTTAATCAATTTCTCTACATGATCAATTAATTCTTTGATTCTAACCTTATGTCTAACCTAATTAAAAGGATCTGATTTGAGCTAACCCATGCCCCCATGTTTAATGCAATGTTATTAGATCTTAATCACAATTCTAGATCTAATCGATTCTATACTTAATTCTCAATTAAATTTCAGCATTAAATGGGTTTAGTTTTAGGTTTGAAATAATTTTAACTTTTTTATTTTGTAAATAATTTATAATAAATATTATGCAAAGATTTTTTATTCTGAAATTGGGTCGACTCAATCAACATTGAGCTAGCTACACAAGGAGACTCGATCAACTCAGTTTAAAACTAGATCAGCTCAGTAATTGTGTGAGCATAATTTAAGGAGTTTCAGATCTGAGAATTTTTGCATACTACTAAAATAAAATCAATCATAATAATAATATCTAAAATTTTTATGATTTGAGATTTTATTTTTTCATGATTAAAATAATTTTAATCACATAAATTAGATGTCTTATATTTTATACAACTTTATATCACATACAATAAATCTAGAATTTTAAAATATAAGATTTTATAGAAAAGTAAGTTCTTCCTTTCACATTCATCTTTATAGGATCCAATCATATGGAACCTCTACATAACATAAGAGCACCCCATCAAATGGGAAGAGAGGACCTTTAAACTCTTCTTGCTCCTATGATCGGACGGCCTGGTGATGAATCCAATCCAAGTACTTGCTAATCGGATCGTCTAATCTAATATATATCACATATGCATGAATTTAGATCTAATCTAAATTATATCAGATCTGATTATAACTTTAGATCATATTTAAATCAAATCATAAGCATCACAGACAATACATAAAATTAAATTTTATCAAGGATCAGCACAAACTAGGACAAACTTTTCACTGTAAGGGATAAACCTTACAGTAGGACAATCTTATATTAGTTTGTGTGATCCATCATTAATTAAATTTAGATCTAAATATTACATATTAGATCTAAATAAAATTAAATTTTAGATTTAATATACACATAAATCATGTCATAATGAACCTAGGCTCTGATACCAGTGTTGGAAAATGTAGGCAATTTCATGCATGTATTTTGAAATATTTTTAAATAAATTGCAGTGGAAGGTAATTAGATTAATAAAATTAATCTAACATACATATGATCTAATCATCAAATCAATCTACTCTAGGATCTGTGACATGATATGTTGCATATAAAATCTGAAAAATACAGAAGATAAAATTAGCAAGCATGCATGTGAGCAATAGATCATATCTACTTCTAATCTGAGTTCAGAACTCGATATCTTTACATGGGTCAATGATTGTTGCTATTGAGAGACATGTTGAAAGAGATCCTTATAGATTGCTCACAGCCACACCGCATTCGACCTCTATGAAAAATCTAATTGATGCTCCGATCTAATCGATCTTTTTGAGTGATAAGTGGTATATTTTTATATTTATTAAAGATATTTTTAGTAATTTATGATGCTAATATCTTCTTAAAAACCTAATTTTGTGAATAAATTAGATTTTTTATAAAAATAAATAATTTTAAAAAAATATAAAATTAGAGCATATTTATGAAAATAGATGTTGATTTAATTAAGAATCTAAGTACCAAAATATTGAGAAATTAATAAGAAATTTAATGTATATTTTTTTAAAAATTTTTTAAATAAAAATCAGAGAAAAAATTGAGTGAAAATACCTTAAAAAATAAATTTTATTACTTTCGATGCACGGTGGACCGATCGCTCAGTCCACAGAGTCAAGGCACGATCCATCAAAAATAATACGCGGTCCACAAGCACGGCTCACAATGGATTGAGATGATTTTGTATGATTCAACGATCCATTATCATCCTGACTCAGATCCAATGGCTGCTGTTCATTATCAGTTGATAAAAGGAAGCTTTTGCATGATCCGATGGCCGAAACTCAATCCATCAGGCGATCGGATGACCAACATTATTTCTGACTTTGATAAGGAGTTAAACTGCACGATCTGACTTCCCAAAACAAATTTGAACCCAGATCGAATAGCTGTGGTTGCATCCGACTTTGATAAAAATTAAAATATTAATTTTTGATCAGATCTGAGTGGTCCGAAGCTGATCAGATGGTCAGAAATAATTGTAAAGAGTATAATACGATTTCTAAGGATTTTGGGACTCCTTTTCCTACCAAAAAAATATGAAAAATTCATCTATAAATAGGAGATCTGGGAATAAGTGTAGAGAGGAGAAAAAATCAGAGAAAAAATAAGAAAAAAATAGAGAAAAAAATCAAAGAGCCTTAGAGATCAAATATTGAGAGATTATGGAGCTAGAGAGCTTGATATGTGGCTAAATCCCTTCAATCCAGAAATATGATGAAGCCTGTAAATAGATTTTTATTTTTTTTTCTTATATTTAATTTTTATACAATAAAATTATAGTTTTATTTTATATCTTTTTATTTTTTTTTGAGATATTGATCCAGCCTACACGATCTATACCCTCTATTGATGTGCCATGATCCCTAGATACGGTATGTGCTTTGGAGATATAGATCGTAGTATATGAGATTAAACCTTAGATCTTATAATTAAATTTAGATAGTTTATACTCTAACAGGATGAGCTGTGATTTACTGATACAGTCTGTATCCATTTGAGATAAGCTATACTAATACTTTAATCACAAGAATTAATATTGCAACATAAGAAAAAAAGAAAATAAATCTAATTTACATGGTGGATTCAAAATTTCTGGATTATTTCTCTGAATTATTTTTTTTATAAATTAATTTATATTTATAATTAAATTTTTGCTATTTTATTTTTTTTAATCTTTCTACAATCAATTCTTTTTTATTTTTTTCTTAAAAAAAAAAGATAATCACCCTAGATCTCCATGAAAATGATCTCGACTCACCCTATCTATTGTTGGGAAATGTGTCCCAAAAAGCCAATCGTTAAGCTGTTGACGGTTGAGTAACCAAGTATTGTAATTGATTTGTTAATAAATAAAATATATTTGGCATTTTCATCATAAGCTTTCATCTTCTAATGAACTCCGTTGTTATGATGAAGTCCTTAGGACTATTTAGATTCGATAAAGAGAGGATTTATCGATTAGTCCTTAAAACTGTTCACGACCAAATGATAGGTTGTTAATAAGGACGACAGCTTCTATCGAGCATAGGTCGCTGTAGGCCATATGGGTTGGTTGTTCTCTTAACCAAAGAGTGTGGAGATACTGGTATGGCATACAGGTGAGATGTAAGGGTACATCGTCATTGAACGTGACCAACTCCAGAGCATTCTACTGTCGAGAATGTTTCTGATGGGATATAGGTATAAGTGTCCCTTAGACTTGAGATCGCCTCAGTGACTTGCAAGCAACTCACTGTGCTTTGGTACTGGACTAACTGAATTTCTAATTCAGAGATGGAAGGCTTTTGGGCACAGTCAAGTACTTGTGAAGTCAGAGTGTGATCGAGATGGGATTGACCACTCCAAGAGTTGGAGAAGAATGAGTCGCTGTATTTCAATTTAGCAAAACCTTGGCCAGGGTAATCCATCAGATGGATTTGATATTTTGAAATACAATGTGGACAACCTGATCAGAGTTGACAGTTGAACTCTGGGGTGTCCTACGATCATTTTGGTCAAGGGGATGAATTATATGAAAACTATATCCGCATGGGTTCTAAGGATGTTGTTCTACACATTCGACCTATCCGATCGTCGGGTACCATTGCTAGATGGTCACTTCGATTGGTATAGGAATTTATTTCTATGCTATCGGCTTAGGTTTGGACCTATGAGGTCAAATACATTAGAGTTCATGATCCGATCGGATGGTTGATCAACGATTAAGAATCATTCTAGGGTTAGATGATCAATACGATTGATATTTAACCCAGTACAAGTGTTGCAGGAGGATCGATTAGCAATTTGATTGCTAATTAGCTTAATCTAATTAAGCCAATGGGCTGAGATTTAGTCTAATTAAATATGATTTAATTAGATTTAGTTTGGGCTTGATTGGATCAAGTCTAATTGGTTTATTGGATAAGCCAAGTGCAAAGAAAGACTAGTCCTAGTTCAACTAGGACTTGGGTCAATCTAATTTCTAATTTGATTAGAAAATTAAATCAGATTTAAATCTAATTTAATCTGATTAAATTAGGCTCTTAATTAGGTTAAGACCTATTTTAATTAGGTTAATCTAATTTTAATTTGATTTGGTTTGGGAATCCAAATTAAAACAAGTCATAAGACAGAATCCTAGTAAGACTAGGATTCCACCTTGCGCCACATAAACCTTCTCCATGCCCTCTCTCTTAATTCAACGTCAATATCCACTTATTTTGTGTGACAAAAGCCCTCTCCCAGATCTCTCCCACGTTCACAAAAGGTCTCTTCTCTTCTTTCTTACATGGAAGGTGGTTTGGATCAAATCTAAAAGGAATAAGTTTGGATTTTGAATTCTATGAGATAGAGTTTTAGAAATCCAAAACTCTTTCAATTTTGCACCGAATTTATCCAATTTTTTTTGGAATTTTCGTGGCTTTTAGGGTTCACATTGTATACCCTTTTCTCGTGATCCATGCACGAAAATATGGGGGAGGTGTTCAAGAGTTGGGCGTCCCTTAACTTGCCATGTTTGGATAAGCCTTGACTAGGTGTTTGACCTAAACAAGGACTCTATCATATCTCTCTATATAAGATGAGTTTCTTTGTGAAATTTTAGGAGAAGTCAGAGATTTGAGATACCTTTGTTCCATACAAAAATAAGAAAGAAATACCTTTGGGTCGTGGAGATATAAAAGATGCAAGTTTGGGTGTCTAGAGAAAAAAATGTGAAGAAGAAGAGGGTCTTCTTCTAGGGTTTTTATTTTCATATCTTTCCTCCTTCCATCTTGAGTTTTCTGAGAGCATCTCAGATCTGAAACTCCTCCTTCTACTTTTCATCTTTGGAAGAGTCCAAATCATGAAGAAGGAGGCACCTGATCAACCATCAAAGAAGAATCAGCGCAGTACTAGCATACTGTGCTGATTTCCTGAAGCAGGACTTCTGATCGAGATTCGTGGGCTCGTGTGGATGACTCCTAGAGGCCGGATGCGTGTGCGGCTTGCAACATCATCCTTAAGCCCGGATCAGCGAGGTTAGAGCATCTAACTTGCAAGGTAATAGATCTGATCTATTGTTTAATACATACATTAGATGTGGTATAAAAACATGTTGATATGATCAACATGTAGTTCATGCTATATTTATATATTTTAATTTCTGATTTAATGCCATGTAATAATCATGTAATAGGATCTTAGATCTAAGGATTCTCTGGTTTTAGAAAATAAATTTTGATTTATTTTAGTCTTCCGCTGTATGATCTTGAAAAAGTTTCAAGATCTAACCCTGAAACCCTAGATCTGGTTCCTTCAATTGGTATCAGAGCCAGGTTCTTTATTACATGATTATTTATATATGCTTAGATTATTTCTTAGATTAGATCTAATTTATAATCTGATTATTAAATCTAAAATTAAAATTTTAGATCAATCACAAACTGCAAGGTTGTCCTGCTGTAAGGTTTACCCCTTACAGTGCAAAGGTTGTCCTAGTTTGTGTAGATCTATCTTTAATCATAAATTTGTTAGATATGATCTAGATTAAATTTATGATTTATTAGATTTAAAAGATGTTTAAATCTGAAATAAAATCTCTTTGTTAATAATTTTTGTGCAAAGAAATTGTTTAAAGTTGAAATTATTTCAATTACATGAACCTGTTTAGATTAGATCTAAAGTAGTTTCATGTTTATTTCACTTGCATCTTGATTATGAATCAAACATGCAATATGGTTGGTAGAATCATATTGTAAAATTGTTTTACAAATATGAAAATTATTTTTTGAAAAGCCAAACCCAACCCTCAGCCCAAAACTTAATTAAGAATTAAGAAGTTATTTGATTAGGTTCTAGGATTGTGAATTGAAGAACCTAAGACACAAATCATAACACATTGAGTTAATGGGTTAGTGGGAATTAGGTCCATTAATTGGGTTAGACTTATGGTTAGATTAAAGATGGACTTAATTAGAGAATTGACTAAATCTAATCAATTGTTGTCTTAGATTAGGTCAAGGATTCTCTAGATCAATTACAATAGTTGTAGTTGGTCAAGTCCATGTCTTTAACGAGAACCAAATAGACTTGATTCTTGGCTAAGCGGTCGAGCACGAACTGTTAGGTTGATCTAATCGAAACTAATTAAACCAGTTGGTGTCTAAGGTAAACCAGACCGGTGGTTCTTAATTGGGAGCCCGCTTATCTGGCCATTTCTGATGGTGTCTAAGGCAAGCTTTGGCAGACCCTCCCACTGATCGAACTTACCTGGCCTCTTGGTGAAATTATGTTTTGATCGGATCACTTAACTATTCGAGCTGACCCATGTCAGCTAGGTAAATCAGTGTGACTGATTTAGGTGCTCCTAGACCAGCCCTTTTAATGGTCTCCCTTAAGCTGACTTGGTGAAGCCAGTGGGAGGATCATGATAAGCTGGTTCATCTGACCTCATCCTCTAAATTATTTAAATCCTCTAAAATTATTAGGTTCTTACAATGATAAAGTTATGGAGATAACTGTGTCATAGCCTCCCATTAAGGTGTTTGATAACGAGTCCATGAACTCAATAATCATTGTAGACCCAAAGGCCTGGTGCTTGTTGACTAATGGAATTATCACTCATCATATGATGACTTGGAACTATCTCTCTAATGGTGGTTAGGTGAGCCAACCAAAGTTGGGCTTAATCATTCGTTGGTTAGATACACCAAGTATGATCATGTTAATGGTTGGACCTAACCGGATCCTTACAGTGGAGGCCAAAGCCTACTGATTAGGTTTCTGGGGCAAAATTAAAATTACTAGAAATTGTTTAGAGAAACAATTGGTTATGAACCTACCCTTAGATGTACATGGGTTAGCCAACCAAAGTTGGGCTTGTGTGCAGTCTCAGTGGATTCTAGTACCCGCTAAGGAATTAGGGTAATTCCTCGAATTGGAGGTAGAGGCTACCAATTCGAATAAAATAGTGGGAGAAACCTTTTGATTAAAGTCCAAATCTTTAGGTTTAATGAATCAATTACTAATTAGGTTATGGTTCTCCTTTGTGCAAATATGACCACTTCCCTATCGCTCCGATCATTGTTGGACAATGATAAGTTGGTCGGACCCAACTTCGGTAGCTGGTACCGAAAGTTGAAGATAGTCCTGGAGCATGAACGGATCCTATATGTGATAATGGATCCTACACCTAAGGAGCCAGCTGTCAATACATGTGGAACAGTCAAAGATACTTGTCAGAAGTGACTCAGTGATCGGACCACGGTGTGCTGTACCATGCTGGCTGCCATGAGCGATGAGTTCAGTCGTAGATTCGAGACGGCTCAGCCAAAGGACATGCTTCAAGAGTTGGAGGATGCCTTTGGCACACCCGATGATGTGGAGAGGCACAAGACTAGTTGTGCCATCTTCAATGCCAAAATGCGGGATGGTGCCTCTGTCATTGATCATGTATTGTACATGATCGAGCTGATGGAACGATTGAGCAAGCTCGGCTTTCCCTTGCATGAGCAGCTTGGGAAAGATGCAATACTGAACTCGCTGCCCAAGTCTTATCTCCCATTCCTCACTCATTATAGAATGACAAAGCCTGAAGTAAACTACCACAGATTACTGGGGTTGCTTCAGAACTTTGAGAAGGATCACCAACTCCTCAAGGAGTCGGTGAACTCAGTGGGAGGTTCGTCTTCTGGTTCTCGACCCTTTGAGAAAGGGAAGAAGAACAAGAAGAAAAAAGTGAAGAAGGTGCAAGTTCAGGCTGGGACATCAGTGCAGAGCCAGACCAAAAAGATCAAGCCTGATAAGAGTCTATTCTACTGGCAAGCACCCTAGATTAGATAGTGTGTCAGATATCTACTTATGGCACTGTAGGCTAGGTCATATAAACAAGAACAGAGTAAACAGGTTGACTCAAGAGGAAATCCTCGAAGTCAGTGATTGTGAATCACATCCAACCTGTGAGTCCTGTCTTCTTGGTAAAATGACCAAGTCACCTTTTACTGGAAAAGGTGAAAGATCTACTGAGCTCTTGGGCCTAGTACATACTGATGTATGCGGGCCCATGAGCACCAGTGCTAGAGGTGAATATTTCTACTTTATAACTTTTATGGATGACCTATCCCGATATGGATATGTCTATCTGATGAAACATAAGTCGGATTCATTTGAAATATTCAAACGATTCCGAAGTGAAGTAGAAAAACAAACTGGGAAGAGTATTAAAACTCTTCGATCTGATCGAGGAGGAGAATATCTTTCTAGTGAATTTCCCACATATCTAGGAGAGAATGGGATTCTCTCCCAATGGACTCCTCCAGGAACATCACAGCATAATGGTGTGTCTGAAAGGAGGAATCGGACTCTGTTAGACATGGTCCGATCCATGATGGGTTTTGCTAGCTTGCCGATATCCTTCTGGGGATATACACTCGAATCGACCTGTTATCTGTTAAATAGGGTTCCAAGTAAGTCTGTAATTAAGACTCCATATGAGATATGGACGGGACGTAAGCCAGCACTTTCACACCTTAGGGTCTGGGGGTGCCCGGCCTATGTCAAACGATTAGTCACAGATAAACTTGGACCTAGGTCAGACAAATGCTCATTCATAGGGTACCCCAAAGAGACAAAAGGATATTTTTCTACCATGCTGATGAACAAAAGGTGTTCGTCAGCCTTAAGGCAATCTTTTTAGAAAAGGAGTTCCTTGGTGAAGGAACCATTGCCTCTAAGATTGAACTGATGAAGTTCAACAGGTAGAAGGACCGACACCAATAGCTGAACCTGAGTCTGATATGATTAGATCATATTCGAAGCCCAATGTACCTGCACCGTTAAGGCGATCTGATAGAGTACCGCATCAACCGGACAGATACTACGGTTTCTTGGTCCGAGACGGTGATCCCATCGAACTTGATGAGAATAATGAGGATCCGATCACCTATATGTATGTAATGCAGAGACCTGATTCTGAGAAATGGCTTGAAGCCATGAAATCCGAAATGGAGTCCATGAAGGTCAACGATGTATGGACATTGGTTGACCCACCTGAAGGGGTTAAATCTATTGGGTGTAAATGGGTCTTCAAAAGGAAGAGGGGCGCAGACGAAAAGGTGGAGACCTATAAAGCCCGTCTGGTCGCCAAGGGGTATCGTCAATGTTATGGTATTGACTATGACGAGATGTTTTCCCCTGTGGCTGTTGGAAAATGTGTCCCAAAAAGCCAATCGTCAAGCTGTTGATGGTTGAGCAACCAAGTATTGTAATTGATTTGTTAATAAATAAAATATATTTGGCATCTTAATCATAAGCTTTCATCTTCTAATGAACTCTGTTGTTATAATGAAGTCCTTAGGACTATTTAGGTTCGATAAAGAGAGGATTTATCGATTAGTCCTTAAAACTGTTCACGACCAAATGATAGGCTGTTAATAAGGACGACAGCTTCTATCGAGCATAGGTCGCTGTAGGCCATATGGGTTGGTTGTCCTCTTAACCAAAGAGTGTGGAGACACTGGTATGGCATACAGGAGAGATGTAAGGGTACATCGTCATTGAACGTGACCAACTCCAGAGCATTCTGCTGTCGAGAATGTCTCTGATGGGATATAGGTATAAGTGTCCCTTAGACTTGAGATCGCCTCAGTGACTTGCAAGCAACTCACTGTGCTTTGGTACTGGACTAACTGAATTTCTAATTCAGGGATGGAAGGCTTCTGGGCACAGTCAAGTACTTGCAAAGTCAGAGTGTGATCGAGATGGGATTGACCACTCCAAGAGTTGGAGAAGAATGAGTCGCTGTATTTCAATTTAGAAAAACCTTGGCCAGGGTAATCCATCAGATAGATTTGATTTTTTGAAATACAATGTGGACAACCTGATCAGAGTTGACAGTTAAACTCTGGGGTGTCCTATGATCATTTTGGTCAAGGGGATGAATTATATGAAAACTATATCCGCATGGGTTCTAAGGATGTTGTTCTACACATTCGACCTATCCGGTCGTCGGGTATCATTGCTAGATGGTCACTTCGATTGGTATAGGAATTTGTTCCTATACTACTGGCTTAGGTTCAGACCTATGAGGTCACACACATTAGAGTTCATGATCCGATCGGATGGTTGATCAACAATTAAGAATCATTCTAGGGTTAAATGATCAATACGATTGACATTTAACCCAGTACAAGTGTTGCAGGAGGATCGATTAGCAATTTGATTGCTAATTGGCTTAATTTGATTAAGCCAATGGGCTGAGATTAAGTCTAGTTAAATATGATTTAATTAGATTTGGTTTGGGCTTGATTGGATCAAGTCCAATTGGTTTATTGGATAAGCCAAGTGCAAGAAAAAACCAGTCCTAATTCAACTTGGACTTGGGTCAATCTAATTTCTAATTTGATTAGAAAATTAAATCAGATTTAAATATAATTTAATCTGATTAAATTAGGTTCTTAATTAGGTTAATACATATTTTAATTAGGTTGATCTAATTTTGATTTAATTTGGTTTGGGAAACCAAATTAAAACAAGTCATGAGACAGAATCCTAGTAGGACTAGGATTCCACCTTGCGCCACATAAGCCTTCTCCACGCCCTCTCTCTTATTCAACGCCAATCTCCACTTGTTTTGTGTGACAAAAGCCCTCTCCCAGATCTCTCCCACGATCACAAAAGGTCTCCTCTCTTCTTTCTTACATGGAAGGTGATTTGGATCAAATCTAAAAGGAATAAGTTTGGATTTTGAATTCTATGAGATAGAGTTTTAGAAATCCAAAACTCTTTCGATTTTGCACCAAATTTATCCAAATTTTTTTTGGAATTTTCGTGGCTTTTAGGATTTACATTGTACACCCTTTTCTGGTGATCAATGTACGAAAATATGGAGGAGGTGCTCAAGAGTTGGGCGTCCCTTAACTTGCCATGTTTGGATAAGCCTTGACTAGGTGTTTGACCTAGACAAGGACTCTATCATATCTTTCTATATAAGACGAGTTTCTTCATGAAATTTAAAGGAGAGATAGATATTTGAGAGTTCTTTCTGCCATCCAAAAATCAGAGAGAAATACCTTTGGGTCGTAGAGATATAAAAGATACAAGTTTGGGTGTCTAGAGAGAAAAACGTGAAGAAGAAGAGGGTCTTCTTCTAGGGTTTTTATTTTCATATCTTTCCTCCTTCCATCTTGAGTTTCCTGAGAGTGTCTCAGATT
Organism: Elaeis guineensis; assembly: GCF_000442705.2. Classification (NCBI taxonomy): domain Eukaryota; kingdom Viridiplantae; phylum Streptophyta; class Magnoliopsida; order Arecales; family Arecaceae; genus Elaeis; species Elaeis guineensis. The sequence goes on from NC_026002.2 coordinate 47,427,429, forward strand.
TGAAACTCCTCCTTCTACTTTCCATCTTTGGAAGAGTCCAAATCAAGAAGAAAGAGGCACCTGATCAACCATCAAAGAAGGATCAGCGCAGTACTAGCATATTGTGCTGATTTCCTGAAGCAGGACTTCTGATCGAGATTCGTGGGCTCGTGTGGACGACTCCTAGAGGCCGGATGCGTGTGCGGCTTGCAACATCATCCTTAAGCCCGAATTAGTGAGGTTAGAGCGTCTAACTTGCAAGGTAATAGATCTGATCTATTGTTTAATACATACATTAGATGTAGTATAGAAACATGTTGATATGATCAACATGTAGTTCATGCTTTATTTATATATTTTAATTTTTGATTTAATACTATGTAATAATCATGTAATAGGATCTTAGATCTAGGGATTTTTTGATCTTAGAAAATAAATTTTGATTTATTTTAGTCTTCAGCTGTATGATCTTGAAAAAGTTTCAAGATCTAACCCTGAAACCCTAGATCTGGTTCCTTCAATTGGTATCAGAGCCAGGTTCTTTATTACATGATTATTTATACATGCTTAGATTATTTCTTAGATTAGATCTAATTTATAATCTGATTATTAAATCTGAAATTAAAATTTTAGATCAATCACAAACTGCAAGGTTGTCCTGCTGTAAGGTTTACCCCTTACAGTGCAAAGGTTGTCCTAGTTTGTGTAGATCTATCTTTAATCATAAATTTGTTAGATATGATCTAGATTAAATTTATGATTTATTAGATTTAAAAGATGTTTAAATCTAAAATAAAATCTCTTTGTTAATAATTTTTGTGCAAAGAAATTGTTTAAAGTTGAAATTATTTCAATTACATGAACCTGTTTAGATTAGATCTAAAGTAGTTTCATGTTTATTTCACTTGCATCTTGATTCGAAATCAAACATGCAATATGGTTAATAGAATCATATTGTAAAATTATTTTACAAATATGAAAATGATTTTTTGAAAAGCCAAACCCAACCCTCAGCCCAAAACTTAATTAAGAATTAAGAAGTTGTTTGATTAGGTTCTAGGATTGTGAATTGAAGAACCTAAGACACAAATCATAACACATTGGGTTAATGGGTTAGTGAGAACTAGGTCCATTAATTGGGTTAGACCTATGGTTAGATTAAAGATGGACTTAATTAGAGAATTGACTAAATCTAATCAATTGTTGTCTTAGATTATGTCAAGGATTCTCTAGATCAATTACAATAGTTGTAGTTGGTCAAGTCCATGTCTTTAACGAGAACCAAATGGACTTGATTCTTGGCTAAGCGGTCTAGCACGAACTGTTAGGTTGATCTAATCGAAACTAATTAAACCAGTTGGTGTCTAAGGTAAACCAGACCGGTGGTTTTTAATTGGGAGCCCGCTTACCTGGCCATTCACGATGGTGTCTAAGGCAAGCTTTGGCAGACCCTCCCACTGATCGAACTTACCTGGCCTCTTGGTGAAAGTATGTTTTGATCGGATCACTTGACTATTCGAGCTGACCCATGTCAGCTAGGTAAATTAGTGTGACTGATTTAGGTGCTCCTAGACCAGCCCTTTCAATGGTCTCCCTTAAGCTGACTTGGTGAAGTCAGTGGGAGGATCATGATAAGCTGGTTCATCTGACCTTATCCTCTATATTATTTAAATCCTCTAAAATTATTAGGTTCTTAAAATGATAAAGTTATGGAGATAACTGAGTCATAGCCTCCCATTAAGGTGTTTGATAATGACTCCATGAACTCAATAATCATTGCAGACCCAAAGGCCTGGTGCTTGTTGACTAATGGAATTATCACTCATCATATGACGACTTGGAAGTATCTCTCTAATAGTGGTTAGGTGAGCCGACCAAAGTTGGGCTTAATCATTTGTTGGTTAGATACACCAAGTATGATCATGTTAATGGTTGGACCTAACCGGATCCTTACAGTGGAGGCCAAAGCCTACTGATTAGGTTTCTGGGGCAAAATTGAAATTACTAGAAATTATTTAGAGAAACAATTGGTTATGAACCTACCCTTAGATGTACATGGGTTGGCCAACCAAAGTTGGGCTTGTGTGCAGTCTAAGTGGATTCTAGTACCCGCTAAGGAATTAGGGTAATTCCTCGAGTTGGAGGTAGAGGCTACCAATTCGAATAAAATAGTGGGAGAAACCTTTTGATTAAAGTCCAAATCTTTAGGTTTAATGAATCAATTACTAATTAGGTTATGATTCTCCTTTGTGCAAATATGGCCACTTCTCTATCGCTCCGATCATTGTTGGACAATGATAAGTTGGTGGGACCCAACTTCGGTAGCTGGTATCGAAAGTTGAAGATAGTCCTAGAGCATGAACGGATCCAATATGTGATAATGGACCCTGCTCCTGAGGAGCCAGCTGTCAATGCACGTGGAACAGTCAGAGACACTTACTAGAAGTGGCTCAGTGATCGGACCACGGTGCATTGTATCATGCTGGCGGCTATGAGCGACGAGTTCAGTCACAGATTCGAGATGGCTCAGCCAAAGGACATGCTTCAAGTGTTGGAGGATGCCTTTGACACACCCGATGACGTAGAGAGGCACAAGACTAGTTGTGCCATCTTCAATGCCAAAATATGGGATGGTGCCTCTGTCACTGATCATGTATTGTACATTATCGAGCTGATGGAACGATTGAGCAAGCTCGGCTTTCCCTTGCATCAGCAGCTTGGGACAGATGCAATACTGAACTCGCTGCCCAAGTCTTATGTCCCATTCCTCACTCATTATAGAATGACAAAGCTTGAAGAGAACTGCCACGGGTTACTGGGGTTGCTTCAGAACTTTGAGAAGGATCACCAACTTCACAAGGAGTCGGTGAACTTAGTGGGAGGTTCGTCTTCTGGTTCTCGACCCTTTGAGAAAGGGAAGAAGAACAAGAAGAAGAAAGTAAAGAAGGTGCAAGTTCAGGCTGGGACATCAGTGCAGAGTCAGACCAAAAAGATCAAGCTCGATAAGAGTCAATTCTACTGGCAAGCACCCTAGATTAGATAGTGTGTCAGATATTTACTTATGGCACTGTAGGCTAGGTCATATAAACAAGAACAGAATAAACAGGTTGACTCAAGAGGGAATCCTCGAAGTCAGTGATTGTGAATCACTTCCAACCTGTGAGTCCTGTCTTCTTGGTAAAATGACCAAGTCACCATTTATTGAAAAAGGTGAGAGAGCTACTGAGCTCTTGGGCCTAATACATACTGATGTATGCGGGCCCATAAGCACCAGTGCTAGAGGTGGATATTTCTACTTCATAACTTTCACGGATGATCTATTCTGATATGGATATGTTTATCTGATGAAACATAAGTCAGATTCATTTGAAATGTTCAAACGATTCCGAAGTGAAGTAGAAAAATAAACTAGGAAGAGTATTAAAACTCTTCCATCTGATCGAGGAGGAGAATACCTTTCTAGTGAATTTCTCACATATCTAGGAGAGAATGGGATTCTCTCCTAATGGACTCCTCCAGGAACACCACAGCATAATGGTGTATCTGAAAGGAGGAATCGGACTCTGTTAGACATGGTCCGATCCATGATGGGTTTTGCTAGCTTGCTGATATCCTTCTAGGGATATGCACTCAAATCGGTCTATTTTCTGTTAAATAGGGTTCCAAGTAAGTCTGTAATTAAGACTCCATATGAGATATGGACGGGACGTAAGCCAGCACTTTCACATCTTAGGGTCTGGGGGTGCCCGACCTATGTCAAACGATTAGTCACAGACAAACTTGGACCTAGGTCTGACAAATGCTCATTCATAGGGTACCCCAAAGAGACAAAAGGATATTTTTTCTACCATGCTGATTAACAAAAGGTGTTCGTCAGCCATAAGGCAATCTTTTTAGAAAAAGAGTTCCTTGGTGAAGGAACCGTTGCCTCTAAGATTGAACTTGATAAAGTTCAACAGGTAGAAGGACCGACACCAATAACTGAACCTGAGTCTGATATGATTAGATCATATCCGAAGCCCAATGTACCTGCATCATTAAGGCGATTCGATAGAGTACCGCATCAGCCGGACAGATACTACGGTTTCTTGGTCCGGGACGATGATCCCATCAAACTTGATGAGAATAATGAGGATCCGATCACCTATATGGATGCAATGCAGAGACCTGATTCCAAGAAATGGCTTGAAGCCATGAAATTCGAAATGGAGTCCATGAAGGTCAACGATGTATGGACATTGGTTGATCCACCTAAAGGGGTTAAACCCATTGGGTGTAAATGGGTCTTCAAAAGGAAGAGGGGCGCAGACGGAAAGGTGGAGACCTATAAAGCCCGTCTGGTTTCCAAGGGGTATCGTCAACGTTATGGTATTGACTATGACGAGACATTTTCTCCTATGGCAATGCTCAAATCTATTCGGATAATGCTTGCAATAGCTGCCCATCTAGATTATGAGATCTGGCAGATGGATGTAAAGACAGCTTTTCTGAATGGAGAGCTGACCGAAGAGGTGTATATGATACAACCTGAGGGGTTTACATCCACAGATGAGTCCAAGGTGTGCAAGCTTCAGAGATCCATTTATGGATTGAAGCAAGCTTCTCGGAGTTGGAACATGCATTTTGATAAGGTGATCAAAACGTATGGCTTCATTAAGAATGGAGAAGAGCCCTACATCTATAAATGGGCAAATGGTCTAGTTGTGGTATTCCTTATCTTGTACGTGGATGACATTCTCTTAATCGAGAATGACATCCCCGCACTACAGGGAATAAAAGTTTGGTTGTCATCACAGTTCTCCATGAAGGACTTGGGTGAAGCATCCTACATCCTAGGGATGAAGATCTATAGGGATAGATCTAAAAGGATGCTTGGGTTATCCCAGTCCATGTACATAGATACTGTGCTGAAGAGGTTCAGCATGGAGAATTCCAAGAAGGGCTATCTACCGATAGGCCAAGGAATTTCTCTCTCTAAGAAGGATTGTCCGACAACTCTTGAAGAGAGAGAGCGTATGAGTAGAGTCCCATATGCTTCAGCCGTGGGATCTATCATGTACGCCATGACATGTACAAGACCAGATGTGGCATACTCACTAGGAGTAGTGAGTAGATACCAATCTGATCCTGGAGAAAACCACTGGAAAGTGGTTAAAGCCATCCTTAAGTGTTTGAGAAATACTAAGGACCAATGGTTGGTCTATGGCGAGTCAGATCTGAAACTTGTAGGGTTCACAGACTCTAGCTTTCAATCTGACCATGATGACAACAGGAGCGTGTCAGCTTATATCTTTACTCTGAATGGTGGAGCCATCTGCTGGAAGAGTTCCAAGCAGCATACTGTGGCAGACTCTGTTTGTGAAGCGGAGTACATCGCAGCATCAGATGCCGCGAAGGAAGCTGTGTGGCTAAGGAAATTCATCAACGAGCTCGGAGTAGCACCCTCCCTCGATGGTCCAGTCCTGCTCTACTGCGACAGCACTGGTGCCATAGCTCAGGTGAAGGAATCCAAAGCACACCAGCGGATGAAGCACATTTTACACCGCTTCCACTCGATCTGAGAGATCATGGATCGAGGTGACGTCGACCTTCAGAAGATCGACAGAAAAGAGAACCTAGCGGACCCCTTCACTAAAGCCCTGGCAATAAAGGAGTTCGACAACCACAAGTCGAAGATGGGTATTAGATACTGTGCCGAGTGGCTTTAGGACAAGTGGGAGTTGTTGGGAAATGTGTCCCAAAAAGCCAATCGTCAAGCTGTTGATGGTTGAGCAACCAAGTATTATAATTGATTTGTTAATAAATAAAATATATTTGGCATCTTCATCATAAGCTTTCATCTTCTAATGAACTCCGTTGTTATGATGAAGTCCTTAGGACTATTTAGGTTCGATAAAGAGAGGATTTATCGATTAGTCCTTAAAACTGTTCACGACCAAATGATAGGCTGTTAATAAGGACGACAGCTTCTATCGAGCATAGGTCGCTGTAGGCCATATGGGTTGGTTGTCTTCTTAACCAAAGAGTGTGGAGACACTGGTATGGCATACAGGTGAGATGTAAGGGTACATTGTCATTGAACGTGACCAACTCCAGAGCATTCTGCTATCGAGAATGTCTCTGATGGGATATAGGTATAAGTGTCCCTTAGACTTGAGATCGCCTCAGTGACTTGCAAGCAACTCACTGTGCTTTGGTACTGGACTAACTGAATTTCTAATTCAGGGACGGAAGGCTTCTGGGCACAGTCAAGTACTTGCAAAGTCAGAGTGTGATCGAGATGGGATTGACCACTCCAAGAGTTGGAGAAGAATGAGTCGCTGTATTTCAATTTAGCAAAACCTTGGTCAGGGTAATCCATCAGATGGATTTGATATTTTGAAATACAATGTGGACAACCTGATCAGAGTTGACAGTTAAACTCTGGGGTGTCCTATGATCATTTTGGTCAAGGGGATGAATTATATGAAAACTATATCCGCATGGGTTCTAAGGATGTTGTTCTACACATTCGACCTATCCGGTCGTCGGGTATCATTGCTAGATGGTCACTTCGATTGGTATAGGAATTTGTTCCTATACTACCGACTTAGGTTCGGACCTATGAGGTCACACACATTAGAGTTCATGATCCGATCGGATGGTTGATCAACAATTAAGAATCATTCTAGGGTTAAATGATCAATACGATTGACATTTAACCCAGTACAAGTGTTGCAGGAGGATCGATTAGCAATTTGATTGCTAATTGGCTTAATTTGATTAATCCAATGGGCTGAGATTAAGTCTAATTAAATATGATTTAATTAGATTTAGTTTGGGCTTGATTGGATCAAGTCCAATTGGTTTATTGGATAAGCCAAGTGCAAGGAAAAACTAGTCCTACTTCAACTTGGACTTGGGTCAATCTAATTTCTAATTTGATTAGAAAATTAAATCAGATTTAAATCTAATTTAATCTGATTAAATTATGTTCTTAATTAGGTTAAGACCTATTTTAATTAGGTTGATCTAATTTTGATTTGATTTGGTTTGGGAAACCAAATTAAAACAAGTCATGAGACAGAATCCTAGTAGGACTAGGATTCCACCTTGCGCCACATAAGCCTTCTCCACACCCTCTCTCTTATTCAACGCCAATCTCCACTTGTTTTGTGTGATAAAAGCCCTCTCCCAGATCTCTCCCACATTCACAAATGGTCTTCTCTCTTCTTTCTTACATGGAAGGTGATTTGGATCAAATCTAAAAGGAATAAGTTTGGATTTTGAATTCTATGAGATAGAGTTTTAAAAATCCAAATCTCTTTCGATTTTGCACCGAATTTATCCAAATTTTTTTTGGAATTTTCGTGGATTTTAGGGTTTAAATTTTACACCCTTTTCTGGTGATCCATGCACGAAAATATGGAGGAGATGCTCAAGAGTTGGGCGTCCCTTAACTTGCCATGTTTGGATAAGCCTTGACTAGGTGTTTGACCTAGATAAGGACTCTATCATATCTCTCTATATAAGATGAGTTTCTTCATGAAATTTAAAAGAGAGATAGATATTTGAGAGGTCTTTCTACCATCCAAAAATCAGAGAGAAATACCTTTGGATCGTGGAGATATAAAAGATGCAAGTTTGGGTGTCTAGAGAGAAAAACGTGAAGAAGAAGAGGGTCTTCTTCTAGGGTTTTTATTTTCATATCTTTCCTCCTTCCATCTTGAGTTTCCTGAGAGTGTCTCAGATCTGAAACTCTTCCTTCTACTTTCCATCTTTGGAAGAGTCCAAATCAAGAAGAAGGAGGCACCTGATCAACCATCAAAGAAGGATCAGCGCAGTACTAGCATACTGTGCTGATTTCCTGAAGCAGGACTTCTGATCGAGATTCGTGGCCTCGTGTGGATGACTCCTAGAGGTCGGACGCGTGTGCGGCTTGCAACATCATCCTTAAGCCCGAATCAACGAGGTTAGAGCATCTAACTTGCAAGGTAATAGATCTGATCTATTGTTTAATACATACATTAGATGTAGTATAGAAACATGTTGATATGATCAACATGTAGTTCATGCTTTATTTATATATTTTAATTTTTGATTTAATGCTATGTAATAATCATATAATAGGATCTTAGATCTAGGGATTTTTTGATCTTTGAAAATAAATTTTGATTTATTTTAGTCTTCCGCTGTATGATCTTGAAAAAGTTTCAAGATCTAACCCTGAAACCCTAGATCTGGTTCCTTCAGTGGCAACGCTCAAATCCATTCGGATAATGCTTGCAATAGCTGCCCATCTAGATTATGAGATCTGGCAGATGGATGTAAAGACAGTTTTCCTGAATGGAGAGCTGATCGAAGAGGTGTATATGATACAACCTGAGGGGTTTACATCCACAGATGAGTCCAAGGTGTGCAAGCTTCAAAGATCTATTTATGGATTGAAGCAAGCTTCTCAGAGTTAGAACATGCATTTTGATAAGGTGATCAAAACGTATGGCTTCATTAAGAATGGAGAAGAACCCTGCATCTATAAATGGGCAAATGGTCCAGTTGTGGTATTCCTTATCTTATACGTGGATGACATTCTCTTAATCGGGAATGACATCCCCGCACTACAGGGAATAAAAGTTTGGTTGTCATCACAGTTCTCCATGAAGGACTTGGGTGAAGCATCCTACATCCTAAGGATGAAGATCTATAGGGATAGATCTAAAAGGATGCTTGGATTATCCCAGTCCATGTACATAGACACTGTGCTGAAGAGGTTCAGCATGGAGAATTTCAAGAAGGGCTATCTACCGATAGACCAAGGAATTTCTCTCTCTAAGAAGGATTGTCTGACAACCCCTGAAGAGAGAGAGCGTATGAGTAGAGTCCCATATGCTTCAGCCGTGGGAACTATCATGTACGCCATGACATGTACAAGACCAGATGTGGCATACTCACTAGGAGTAGTGAGTAGATACCAATCTGATCCTGGAGAAAACCACTGGAAAGTGGTTAAAGCCATCCTTAAGTATTTGAGAAATACTAAGGACCAATGGTTGGTTTATGGTGAGTCAGATCTGAAACTTGTGGGGTTCACAGACTCCAGCTTCCAATCTGACCATGATGACAATAGGAGTGTATCGGGTTATATCTTTACTCTGAATGGTGGAGCCATCTGCTGGAAGAGTTCCAAGCAGCATACTGTGGCAGACTCTGTTTGTGAAGCAGAGTACATCGCAGCATCAGATGCCGCGAAGGAAGCTGTGTGGCTGAGGAAAATTCATCAACGAGCTCGGAGTAGCACCCTCCCTCGATGGTCCAGTCCTACTCTACTGCGACAGCACTGGTGCGATAGCTCAAGTGAAGGAATCCAAAGCACATCAGCGGACGAAGCACATCTTGCACCGTTTCCACCTGGTCTGAAAGATCGTGGATCGAGGTGACGTCGACCTTCAAAAGATCGACAGAAAGAAAAACCTAACCGACCCCTTCACTAAAGCCCTGACGATAAAGGAGTTCGACAACCACAAGTCGAAGATGGGTATTAGATACTGTGCCGAGTGGCTTTAAGACAAGTGGGAGTTGTTAGGAAATGTGTCCCAAAAAGCCAATCGTTAAGCTGTTGACGGTTGAGCAACCAAGTATTATAATTGATTTGTTAATAAATAAAATATATTTGGCATTTTCATCATAAGCTTTCATCTTCTAATGAACTCCGTTGTTATGATGAAGTCCTTAGGACTATTTAGATTCGATAAAGAGAGGATTTATCGATTAGTCCTTAAAACTGTTCACGACCAAATGATAGGCTGTTAATAAGGACGACAGCTTCTATCGAGCATAGGTCGCTGTAGGTCATATGGGTTGGTTGTCCTCTTAACCAAAGAGTGTGGAGACACTGGTATAGCATACAGGAGAGATGTAAGGGTACATCGTCATTGAACGTGACCAACTCCAGAGCATTCTGCTGTCGAGAATGTTTCTGATGGGATATAGGTATAAGTGTCCCTTAGACTTGAGATCGCCTCAGTGACTTGCAAGCAACTCACTGTACTTTGGTACTGGACTAACTGAATTTCTAATTCAGAGACGGAAGGCTTCTGGGCATAGTCAAGTACTTGCGAAGTCAGAGTGTGATCGAGATGGGATTGACCACTCCAAGAGTTGGAGAAGAATGAGTCGCTGTATTTCAATTTAGCAAAACCTTGGCCAGGGTAATCCATCAGATGGATTTGATATTTTGAAATACAATGTGGACAACCTGATCAGAGTTGACAGTTGAACTCTGGGGGTCCTACAATCATTTTGGTCAAGGGAATGAATTATATGAAAACTATATCCGCATGGGTTCTAAGGATGTTGTTCTACACATTCGACCTATCCGATCGTCGGGTACCATTGCTAGATGGTCACTTCGATTGGTATAGAAATTTATTTCTATACTACCGGCTTAGGTTCGGACCTATGAGGTCACACACATTAGAGTTCATGATCCGATCGGATGGTTGATCAACGATTAAGAATCATTCTAGGGTTAGATGATCAATACGATTGATATTTAACCCAGTACAAGTGTTGCAGGAGGATCGATTAGCAATTTGATTGCTAATTGGCTTAATCTGATTAAGCCAATGGGCTGAGATTATGTCTAATTAAATATAATTTAATTAGATTTAGTTTGGGCTTGATTGGATCAAGTCCAATTAGTTTATTGGATAAGCCAAGTGCAAGGAAAGACTAGTCCTAGTTCAACTAGGACTTGGGTCAATCTAATTTCTAATTTGATTAGAAAATTAAATCAGATTTAAATCTAATTTAATCTGATTAAATTAGGCTCTTAATTAGGTTAAGACCTATTTTAATTAGGTTGATCTAATTTTGATTTGATTTGGTTTGGGAAACCAAATTAAAATAAGTCATAAGACAGAATTTTAGTAAGACTAGGATTCCACCTTGCGCCACATAAGCCTTCTCCACGCCCTCTCTCTTAATTCAATGCCAATCTCCACTTATTTTGTGCGATAAAAGCCCTCTTCCAGATCTCTCCCACATTCACAAAAGGTCTCTTTTCTTCTTTCTTACATGGAAGGTGGTTTGGATCAAATCTAAAAAAAATAAGTTTGGATTTTGAATTCTATGAGATAGAGTTTTAGAAATCCAAAACTCTTTCAATTGTGCACCGAATTTATCCAATTTTTTTTTGGAATTTTTGTGGCTTTTAGGGTTCACATTGTGTACCTTTTTCTGGTGATCCATGCACAAAAATATGGGGGAGGTGCTCAAGAGTTGGGCGTCCCTTAACTTGCCATGTTTGGATAAGCCTTGACTAGGTGTTTGACCTAGACAAGGACTCTATCATATCTCTCTATATAAGATGAGTTTCTTTGTGAAATTTTAGGAAAAGTCATAGATTTGAGATACCTTTATGCCATCTAAAAATCAGAGAGAAATACCTTTGGGTCGTGGAGATATAAAAGATGCAAGTTTGGGTGTCTAGAGAGAAAAATGTGAAGAAGAAGAGGGTCTTCTTCTAGGGTTTTTATTTTCATATCTTTCCTCCTTCCATCTTGAGTTTCCTAAGAGCGTCTCAGATCTGAAACTCCTCCTTCTACTTTCTATCTTTGGAAGAGTCCAAATCAAGAAGAAGGAGGCACCTGATCAACCATCAAAGAAGGATCAGCGCAGTACTAGCATACTGTGCTGATTTCCTGAAGCAGGACTTCTGATCGAGATTCGTGGGCTCGTGTGGATGACTCCTAGAGGCCGGATGCGTGTGCGGCTTGCAACATCATCCTTAAGCCCAGATCAGTGAGGTTAGAGCATCTAACTTGCAAGGTAATAGATCTGATCTATTATTTAATACATACATTAGATGTGGTATAAAAACATGTTGATATGATCAACATGTAGTTCATGCTATATTTATATATTTTAATTTCTGATTTAATGCCATGTAATAATCATGTAATAGAATCTTAGATCTAGGGATTCTCTGGTTTTAGAAAATAAATTTTGATTTATTTTAGTCTTCCGCTATATGATCTTGAAAAAGTTTCAAGATCTAACCCTGAAACCCTAGATCTGGTTCCTTCATCTATATAGTTTGAGTTGGTTCTTATTCTTGACCACCTATGACAGTGATCAAATTTTGGCATCATTGTCAGAGATCTAGGCATGATTATTTTTTTATTAAAAAAAAATTATCTTATTCTTAGTTTTTTTATTTACTTTCTAATTTGCTTTGTTCCTTAGTCAAACTTACTTTCTTTCAAAAAAAAATCTCTATATTGACACCTCATAATCTACTTAAAAAATTTGATACTTAATCATAAATTCTAAAAAATAAAATAAATTGATTTACTCTTGACTAACTATCAAATCTGATCATCTTTTTTTCTTGCATTACATAAGTTCATAAAACATCTTAAGGGCACAAACCCTAAACAAGATAAGGTGAGGATTTCTTCACCCTTTCTTGGCCTACAAACCACCATCCTGCATATTGCATTGACCTAAACCTTAACTTAAAATCAATTAGATGTTGGCCCCTAAGGACTCTTGAGCTCAATAGGATAAGGGATCAAAAGAGTTAGACCGGATTAAGGTTAGTCAGTTTAACTGGTGATTAGAAAAGTAATTCAAGAATTACATCCTAAAGGAAGGTGGTTATTTAATTGGTTCTGTTCGCTTATCTGGCCAACTCAGTTGGTATCTAAGGAAAGCAATGGGGGGACCCCCACTAACCTTACACTTATCTGGTCAGTTGAGTGGCTAGTCTTTTATCTGGAGTGCTTAAAGGCAACTTTGATAGTTAGGAGCTGTCTTGATCTAGGATCACCCTGAGTTAAGATTGACTGCGTAATCTGCTTGTTAACTAAATTTAAACTTACTCTTCTCTATCACGTTTAGATTTAGGACCCCTTAAGCTCTCATCTTTAGAATTTTTTCTCATCTATCTCTCTTTCCTCTTCTCTTTAAAAAAAAATTACAAAAATAATCAAAAATTCTCAATTTTTTTCTTGGACAAGGATATCTAGTCGATTAGTGAGAATGGATTCAAACCCTACCCTAATCTAAGAAAATTCTAAATCCACAATGAGTGAAGTCAATCAACCTTAGGTCCTAAAAAATCTTTGCTATCCTGTTTGGTCAGCCCAACCATCTTGTATCAGACTTCCCCAAACCAATGCAACAATTTTTGAAATTAAACCTTAAATTATTAACATGCTCCCTAAATTCACTGGTAATGAAGATGCATATATTTTTATTAGAGAATTTGAAGAAGTTTGTGACACCATGAGAATACACCAATTGTCAGATGATGCTATTAAACTTAGGCTGATTAATTTTGCTCTCAAGGATAGTGCTAAGAAATGGTTATATAGTCTGCCTAACCACTCGATCACAACTTGGGATGGATTTGTTAAAACTTTCTTGAGAAATTTTTTTTCACATCATAAAATAGTCAAGTTAAGAAATAAAATTAATCAATTTTATCAATTTGGGGGTGAGTCTTTCTGAAAGTATTTTGATCATTTCAAGAATCTTTTAACCCAATGCCCACACCATGAAATTGAGACTTGGAGACTATGCCAAACTTTTTATGAGGGACTAGATCCAAACTCTAGAACCATACTAGAGTCAATGTGTCAGGGCCAGTTTATGCATAAAGAAGCCAATGAAGCCTGACAATTCTTAGAGGACCTAGCAGAAAAGAGCTTGCAGTGGGAAGCAACTAGGGAACCTACAAGAGGTGCTATGCACCAAGTTTCCACATCCCTAGCTACAGAGGCCAAAATAGATACTATACTATATAGGTTAGAGGCCTTAGAACTCAAGAAATACACCCAAGTGAACCAAATTTCAACATCTACTTGCAATGGATGTAATGTCACAGACCACATCATCGAAGAATGTCCCTTTTTGATGAACCCAACTGGGAATGAAGTAGCACATGTTAATACTGCCTACTACAAACCTACAAATGACCCTTATGCACTAACGTATAATCCAAGATGGAGAAATCACTCTAACTTTTCTTGGTCACAAGGGTCAAATCTTAGTACACCTATCCTTAATAAATCGAATCAAAGGCCCACTCAACCATCAAATTATTCACAAGGCTTCAACAATGATCAAAGGCTTAATGCATTAGAAAAAAGGTTAGAAATTTTAATAAAAACCACTTCTGATAGTATATAATTTAATGACCAAAAGCATAATTCACTAGAGAAAAGCCTTGAAGCCTTGACAAAAAATACAAATAATTTTATACAACCACGGGCCAACTTGTAAATTTAAACACCCAAGCCATTGCCCGCCTGAAAATGCAATTAAGTTAGTTGGCTACTACTATCAGTGAAAGAGAAAAAGAAAAATGGCCAAGCCAACCTAAACCTAACCCAAGAGCCCAAATTGGTCAACAATCTCAACCTAAAGGTCAATTCAATCATATAAATGCAATTCACATCTTAAGATCTGAGAGACAAGTAGACAATTAGGTAGGTATAATTGAGAACCAAGAAGACCAACCGACTAAACTACAGACTGATCTGACCAAGTCTGACAAGCCTGAATCAACAGAGGTTGATGAGCCATCCAAGCCAATTGCAGAACCCATCACTAGGTTCAAGCAAGTTGAGACATCAACCACCAATCCTATAGCTCCTTTTCCAAATAGACTTAGGTCCAATAGACAATCAGCCCACATGGATCAAATCTTAGAGATATTCAAACAAGTAAAAATAAATAATCTTCTACTAGATATGATCCAACAAGTTTTTACTTACGCTAAGTTCTTCAAAGACCTATGTATAAAGAAGAAGATCACTAATGTTCCCAAGAAAGCCTTCTTGGCTGCTAGTGTGAGCTCATATCTTTCAAGCCACATGCCAGTCAAGTACAAAGATCCAGGATCTCCTATAATCTCATGTGTCATTGGGAAAACCATCATTGATAGGGCCTTGTTAGACCTAGGGGCTAGTGTGAATATCTTACCATATTTGATCTATGAGAAATTGAGAATAGGAGAATTAAAGCCCACAGAAATTACATTGCAATTGGCAGACTGATCAGTGAGAATCACCAAGGGAGTTATGGTGGATGTCCTAATCAAGGTCTGTGATTTCATTTACCCTATGGATTTTGTGATCCTAGAAAATGAACTAGTGTCAAACCTAAAAGGTCACATCCCAGTCATCTTAGGTAGACCATTTTTAGTAACTACCAATGCCCTGATCAATTGTCGTGATGGACTCATGAAGCTCTCATTTGGAAACATGTCCATTGATCTTAATAATTTTAATCTTGAAAATAGAAAGGACCAATTGGTTGATGTAAACTTGATCCAGGATGAGATCTATGAGACTGTTGACCCAAGAGAAGAAGATTTTAACTGTAATCTCTGGCCAGATCAAAAATTTGAAATAGCTTATGAAATTTCTTCATCTAGTGATCAGAGAGTTCATCCATAATGGCAACCACCTGTCGAATCACTTGTAAAGATGAATTTTCTAAATGAACCAATTGAAAAAATTCAAATTCAGGAGGTTAATGCCCGGCTTGATTCACCTCACCCACCTTATCCACTTGAATTTGTCAATCCAATATTTGATATGGGATAAGTGAGGAAGAATTAGTATGGTCTGACTGAAGATCATAAACTTAGCATTCTTTAGGAGGCAACCTAATTTTTTTTTTTATTTTATTTTAACTAATCTTTATTTTTTTAAGAATAAAAGACTGCTCTATGTGGAAACACCTGTCAATAATTTGGTCTGACTAAAGATAATAAACTTAGCACTTTTTGGGAGGCAACCCAGTTTTAGCTTTTGCTTTTACTTTCTTTTGCATTTTATTTAAATTAATCAAGTCTTGTTTCATATCTTTTAAAGAGATTTGAACACAATATTGGCTAAGTTGGGGGGAGAATTAATTTTGAAAAGACTTCTGGATCAGGTGACATCTCTCCTTTTCTTTTTCTTTTTATGCATCCTTTATTTTTCTTACTCCATTGAGGACAATATCGATTAAGTTGGGGGAAAGAAGAATAAAAAATTTTTAAATTTTAAATTTTTTAAGTTCTCAAGTAAGTTAGTATTTAGCATTTAGGCATCTGATCACACTGAAGAATCGAATTAAACCAAGTATTTTTAAAAGAAAATTGATATACAAATTAGAGAGTTTGTGAGATATTGAGGGATCAAGTATTAAGAAAACTCAATAAAGAGTTATGTTTAGAACTTAAACAGTTTTCTTTGAGCATTTCTAAATTTTTCTACCAATATCAAAAAAGAGTTTACTTCTTATGGACTTGTGTAGGATAACTATATATTTCTTCATATATTTAATATTAAAAAAAAAAGTTTTCAAGTACTTCATGCCGAGTAATTGGGCCTCTTTGCCTAAGCAAGTATTGAGTTTCACGTCAAAAGGTATGAAGGGCAAAGAAGCTTTGTTGTAAAGCTAGTTTTAACTCATAGCCTATTTGATTTGAGCAAGTAAGTCCGAGGGGTATTCTATATCTAGTACCCTAAAGTCATTTGGTTTGGAAGTCATTGGCTGAAAACTCGCTACATGGATCAAACAGAAATCTTAAGGGGTTAAGACACTAAATAGCAATACAACGTTAAAAAAAAAAAAGAATCAATAAATGAAGGATGGAATTAACAATATACATGTCCATATGAGGTTAATGATTTGAAGATAAAGGTAGGAATAATTTAGAAAAAATTCAAAAAATATTTAGTGTTCTTAGTTTAATTCCCACATTGATTAGTATTAATACTCCAATGATATACCTCACTCACGCTCTACTGAACATCAGTAGCTCTTTTCAAAATTATTTAGTAAAATTTAAAATTTTAAGTTAAAAGATACTTAATTCTAAATTTTTTTCTTTACTTGAGGATGAGTAAAGTTTAAGTTAGGAGGTATGATAAGTGGTATATTTTTATATTTATTGAAGATATTTTTGATAATTTATTGTGCTAACATCTTCTTAAAAATCTAATTTTATGAATAAATTAAATATCTTTACAAAAATAAATAATTTTAAAAAAATATAAAATTAAAGTATATTTATGAAAAATAGATGTTGACTTAATTAAGAATCTAAGTACCAAAATATTAAAAAATTAATAAAAAAATTTAATGCATATTTTTTAAAGTTTTTAGGTAAAAATTAGAGCACAAATTGAGCGAAAATATCATAAAAATAAATTTTATTACCTTCGATGCATGGTGGACCGACTGCTCAGTCCATAGAGCTAGGGTGCGGTCCATCGAAAACAATACGCGGTCCACAGGTGTGGCTCACAATGGGTTGAGATAATTTTGCATGATCCAATAGGCCACAATCATCCCGACTTAGATCCAACAGCTGTTGTTCGTTGCCGATTGATAAGAGGAAGTTTTTATGTGATCCGACAATCGAAACTCTATCCATCACATGATCAGATGGCCAACATTATTTTTGATTTTGATAAGGAGTTAAACTGCACGATCTGATGGCCTAGAATAAATTTGAATCCAGATCAAATGGCTGTGGTTATATCCAACTTTGATAAAGATTAAAACAGTAATTTTTTATCAGATCTAAGTAGTCCGAAGCTGATTTGATGATCAAAAATAATTGTAAAGAGTATAATACAATTTTTAAGAATTTTGGGACTCCTTTTCCTACCAAAAGAATATGAAAAATTTATGTATAAATAGGGGATCCAGGAATAAGTGTAGAGAGAAGAAAAAATTAGAGAAAAAGTAAGAAAAAAATAGAGAAAAAAATCAAAAAGCTTTAGGGATCAAATATTGGGAGATTATGGAGCTAGAGAGCTTGATGCGTGGCTAAATTCCTTCAATCTAGGAATACAATGAAGCCTGTAAATAGATTTTTATTTTTATTTTTTAATATTTAATTTTTATGTAATAAAATTATGCTTTCATTTCCTCTATATCCTCTATATCCTCATACTTTTATTTCATATCTTTTATTTCCTCATAAAATTATGCTGTAAATAGAGGATATAGCCTACACGATCTATATCCTCTATTGATGTGTCGTATCTCTGGATATGGTACATGCTTTGGAGAGATAGATCGTAGTATATGAGATTAAACTTTAAATCTTGTAATTAAATTTAGATAGTTTATACTCCAACAGGATGAGCTGTAATCTACTGATACAGTCCGTACCCCTTAGAGATAAGCTATACTAATACTTTAATCACAAAAATTAATATTACAATATAAGAAAAAAAATAATCTAATTTACATGGTAGATTTGAAATTCTTGGATTATTTTTTTGAATTATTTTTTTTCATAAATTAATTTATATTTATAATTAAATTTTTGCTATTGTATTTCTTTTTAATCTTTCTATAATCAATTCTCTTTTATTTTTTTTTAAAAAAAGATAATCACCCTAGATCTCCGTGGAAATAATCCCGACTCATCCTATTTATATCGAGAGTGCTAGCTTGCATGAAATCTTCTTCTTGATTGATCTGTATCCTTTCTTTAAGTCTATGAAATCTTTTCAAAGATTGAAGATGGACTTCTAGAGGAGATGAAGTGGTAAAAGGAAGATGGTGTAGAAAATATTTTTTTTCTTATTTTTTCTCTCTTTCCAAACCCTTAGGATCAAAAACCTAGAATTCAGATTTTTATGCACACACCAAGTGAGAGGACTCTCCTCTCTATTTTTCACATCATGAACTATACCCAAACTTCTCTTTATATGAAGATCTCTCTTCCTTCTCTCTAACATGTACAAAATAAAAAGAAAAACCCCTTTTTATAGGCATGTAAGAAATAAGGGTGAAGAATCATAGAGATCATAGACTCTTACAAGATGTCGCCTCCCTTCACAATTCTATATCCCAAAACATGCCAAAATAATATGGGACACCGCTTCTCATATTTTTTTACAGTAAACTGGTTCTCCATATAATTTTTTATAAAAAATCCTCTCAAAATATCACACATTTAAGGAGAAAAAAATAAGTTGGCATAAAGAGGTTGATTTGGATAAGAATAGATTCTCTTGATAAAAAATATTTTGAAATCTAATTTCAAAATTTTTCTTTTATCAAAATCAAATCAAATTTGGGTGTAAGATAGAAAGGGAGAAGAACTCTTTGGGATAAGAAAATATCATGCAAAAGCTATTTGTGCATGGAGATAGATGGCGTGGAAAGTGGGTTGGTGCAAGGGAGAAGAGTCCTATTCAAATAAGGACTCTTAATTTTCTTATTTGAATTCAAACCAAATCACATTTAGTTTAGCCCAAATAAAATATATAAAATAAAATCTAATTAGATTCATAAATTTTTAATCAAATCTCAATTAAATTAAAAATTGATTGAACCAAAATTTTGATCAAATTAGGGATAATTCTTCCTTAGCAATTAAGTCATCTCATAACCTAATCAGGTCAAACCTAATTGAATCTAATTCAATTAGATTTAATTTAATCTTTTTTGCTCAATTAAATTAACCTAATAAGTAATTTAATTATTAATTAATTTTTTATTAAGTTATTAATACTTGATGAATTAATTTATTGTAACTTTTGTATATGGTTAACCATTAATCAAATTGATGATTAAGCCCTTGAATGATTCTCAATCGTTAATCTGCCACATAATCAGTTAGAAATTTTTTTTGAGTATGATCCCATAGATTCGAATCTAAATCAGTAGCATAGAAATAACTTTCTGAATCAATCAATGTAATCATCTAGCAATGATGACTCGATGTCCGAATAGATCAAATGAAGGTGAAGCAATATTCAAGAATCTATTGACGTATGGTTACCGTATAATTCATCTCTTTGGCTCTAATGCTCGAGGATGACCTAAAATTTAATTATCAATCCTAGATAAGTCATCCATATTATATTTTAATATTTTTTAAATCCATCACATAGATTATTCAGATTCAAGTTTTGCTAAATTGAAATACATTGATACATTAACTCCTACTAATTCAGAGGGGTTAATCCTATCTTGACTCAAGCATCGACTTGACAAGTACTTGATTGCACCCAAAAATCATCTATTACAGAATTAAAAACTTAATCTGATATCTAAGTACAGCAAGTTGCTTGTAAGTCACTATGGTGATCTCAAGTTGGAGGGACACTTATACCCATACCCTTCACGAGCTACCCTTGATAGTAGAATGCTCCGCAGTTGGTCACGTTCAGTGATGATGTACTCCTACATCTCACTTGCATGCTATACCAATATCTCCACACCATTTGGTTATGAGGACAGCCAATGCATACAGCATATAATGACCTACACTTGATATCGCTATCATCCTAGTAATAGCATATCGTTTGGTCATGAACTAATTTAAGGACTACGCGATAAATCCTCCTTTATCGATCAAAGTAGTTCTAAAGACTGCATCACAACATAGAAGTTCATTAGAAGATGTAATCTTGTGATAAAAATTATCAAATAACTTTTATTATTGATCAATTCATATACATTTATAATTAGCATAATCGTCAAACGATTGACTTTAGGACATATTTCCCAACAACTCCAACTTGGACTAAAGCCAATCAGTATAGTGTCATATACCCAACTTTGATTTATCATCTCTGAACTCCTAGATACTAAGGCTTTAATAAATGGATTGGTCAAGTTCTTTTTTCCATCGATCTTCTAAAGATTATCGTCACCTTAATAGATTTTTTGAATAAGGTGGTAGTAATGCAAAATGTCTAGTAAGCTAATAGGACTTCAGCTCTTTGGCATGAGCTATGACTCCAGTACTATACAATGTAGTAGGATCATCATCAGAGGGTGCCACTCCTAGCTTGTCAGTGAATCTATATAATCACATAACTTCCTTACAAGCATTGAATGTTGTAATATATTTTGCCTCATAATTGAATTGGCTATATTGTTTAGTTTGAAACTTTTCTAAAGATTGCTCCATTGTTTAGGATAAAAATTTATTCTGACATGTTCTTGCTATTATTATGTCCAAATAAAAATTGGAGTCATACTCTATAAGTTTTTAAATCAGATTCTCCATAATTGAGTCACCGGTTCTTAGTATTTCTCAAATACTTACGGATGACCTTCCAGTGATTCTCATTCGAATCTTACAGGTATCCACTCACTACCCTAGTGAGTATACCATATCCGATCTCATATATGATGTATATGATAGAATAAATTCTACTCATAAACACCCTATATATGTTAGACTGGGATAACCCAAGTAGACTCTTAGATCTACCTCTATAGATCTTCATCCCTAGGATGAGAGATACTTTTCCCAAGTCCTTTATGGAGAACAATGATAATAGTGAAACCTTTATTCTCTGTAATGTAAGGAATGTCATTCTTGATTAAAAAAATTTTATTCACATACTAGATAAGAAATACACTCACAGAACTATTAACCTATTTGTATTTGTAGGGTTCTTCTTCATTCTCAATGAAGCCATGCATTTTGATCATTTATTAAAATGCACTTTCCAACTATGAAATATTTAGCATTACCACAGGAGAAAATTATCTCGTTATGGTTAATACCATAATATTGATAATATCTTTAGGCAATCAGACAAGCTTTGTAGGTCTCCACCTTCTTGTTTGTGCTCTCTGATCCTATTGGAGATCCACTTATACCCTATGGATTTTACCTCTTTGAATGGATCAACAAGTGTCCATGCATTATTAACCTTCATGGACTCAATTTTGGACTCTATGGCTTCAAGCCATTAATCAGAGTCGAACCTCTGCATGGCATCTATGTAGGTGATCAAATTCTTGTTGTTCTCATCAAGTTCAATAGGATCATATCCCGGACCTAGATATCAAAGTATCTATTTGACAGATGTGATACTCTATCAAATCTCCTTAATGGTGCTTTTACAATAGGTTTTGATTTTGATTTAATCAAATTTGATTCTAGAAATTTACTAGATTATGTCAATTTTTCTACTTGTCGAACTTCATAAGTTTTACATTAAAGACATCAGTACCTTCACCAAGAAACTTCTTTTTTAAAAAAAAATACCGAACAACTTTTATTCTTTAGCAAGGTAGAAGTAATATCTCCTAGATTCTTTGGAATGCTCTACAAAACAATACATATAGCACTGGGATCTAAGCTAATCGATCTACAAATACTCGACATAAATTGAACACTCTCAAACCCTAAGGTAAGAAAGTATCGGCTTACGCCTAGCCCATATCTCATATGGAGTCATTGCGATTGATTAATTCAGAATCCAGCTCAAAACATAATAAGAGTCTTAAGAGCATAATCCTAAAAGGAGACTGGCAGACTTGCAAACTCCATCATGGATCAAACTGTGTCTAACAAAGTCGATTTCAATAAGAGATAATCTTATTCTCTTCTAGATATGGCAAAAAACTCATCAGAAGGGTATTCTCTCCGATTCTGACCGAAGAGTTTCAATACACTTTTTAGTTTGTTTCTCTACCTTATTATAGAATCATTTAAATATTTTAAATAATCTAAATTTATGATAAATATGTTTATAGATCCAATACATTAGTATGTATTAGACTTAAAACATCATTGGCTCATTCTCCTTTTCTAACAAAAGATGAGTTGGTCATCTTACAAGAAGATAGGATTGATAGGTTGACAATGATTTACAATTATTGACTTCAAGAATTATCCTGTTGATCCTATTATTGCTTAATGACTGAGCATAAACTACCAAAAATAGGCTTCTAAGACATAATCTACTTTAGGAGTTTGATTATTGTGTACTATACACTAACAGGCTGTGAATATTCATAAATGCCATTTCTCAATTGTCCACATAATTTTGACATCATTCATAATGATATCACAAAAATTATTAGATAATAGTGACAATCACTAAAATGATATTGGTAGAATTGAAAATAAGCTTGATGATTCCTAAAACCAAGATTGGAACATGACTTCCATCTCCAACATTCAGGAATCTCTTGCTATTTTCAATCTTTCTACTAACTTAAAGTCGTTGCAATAATTCACATGAACTTTTGACATTCAATACCGAGACAGTAGTGTCATAGATAGAGAAATCATAAGGTATTATCATATAAGTACCTTATCCAACAATCCTTTGCTGATTTCTCTTCCTTAGTCCATTCGGATCAAAAGACTCTGCCAGACTAGGTTAACCTTAGACTCTTTTGTCAGTTCAGACTTATTAGCCAAAGCACAACTCTTTTGCACCTTCTTTTTATTTTCTTTCTCCAAGATTTTTTTCCTATTGGAGATGCATCTTCAAAGGTGCAAAACAACTCCTTCAATATTTGAAAGATTTCCTTCCACTGAGCATCATCAAATTTACAACTAAATTTATGTTCTTTGTGCTCTCAAAAGATACTATACGGCGATACAATCATTTGGCCACCTCTGATAAGTGTCTTTGATCGCATCATGTGCGTTGGATATGAGAATATTAGGTGCTAGATCCATAATCATATTTAGGATCCATTCATGCTCTCGAACTATTTACAACTTTTGATACCAATTATCAAAATTGGATCCTATAAGTCACTATCAAACAATGAATGGAGCAACAGACATCTAGTCATAATTGAAAGAAAAATACAATACCTCTATATTTATGAATTGATTAAGCCTAAAGACTTAGACTTTAGTCTAAAGGTTCTTTCATTATTTTGATCAAATTGGTAGCCTCTACCTTCAATCCAAAAAATTACTCTAATTCTTTAGCGGGTACTAGAATCCACACAGATTGCACACGAGCCCGACTTTGGCCGGCTCACCCATGCACATCTATTGGTTGGTTCTTAACCAATTATTTTACCAAATAATTTTTAGTAATTAATTTTGCTCCAGATTTCATTTCAATACACGATGGGCTTCCACTGAAAGTCACGGTTAGATCAAATCATTAACATGAACCTACTCAGTAATTCTAACTAATGAATAATCAAGCTTGAAGATGGCTCGATCAATCCAACCATCATCAGATAGTACAATAGAGTCATCATATGATGAATGATAATTTCATCATTCAGAGAGAACACCAGACAGATGGCACCTACAATGTTAATCAGAAATAATAGATCCATTACCATTCACCTTAATGGAAAGCTATGATTCAGTTATCCCCATAACTAACTTATTTTATAGATCTAATAATTTAAAAAATTTTATTAATTTAGAAAAGAGAGAAGAAGAGATCAATCAGTAGACCACAATCCTCCCACTGACTTCACCAAGTCACTTAATCAGATTAGGGTCATGCTGATCGAACTGGCACCTAGATCAGTCACACTAATCAACCTTAATGATATGGGTCAACTTGAATCACTTAACGGTCTAATCAAGATATAATTCATCAAATTGATTAGGTAAGTGAGATTGGTGGGAGGGTCTACTAAGCTTGCCTTAGACACCATCAAAATGGTCAGATAAGCCACTTCTAATTAAAAATCATCGATCAAAATGTCAAATTTATCTTAAACACCAATTGATTAATTAGTTTTGATTGGACTAACCTAATGATTCGAGTTCAACCACTGAGCCATAATCTATTAGTAAACTGCTATGATTTTATATGTGTAGTTTAAAATTTTTTCTAGACATTTATGCAGCAAAAATAAATAAATTAAAATAATTTTAATTTTTTCACATATCAGATCTGATCTAAAAATCATAGTAAGAATCTTGATATGAACAAGTAATCATGATCTAAAATTTGAAATAGAAAAACAAACCGTTAGAAAAAATAAATGAAGATCAGATCTCCATACCTCAGATCCTATGGATGTCTAGGGTCCTGATCGTAGCCATGCATGCGTCTGGCCTCTGCTTGTATCTACACAAAGCTATCTGATCGAAGCACTGAGTGGAGGAGAAATATTTTCTCCGCGTAGGATCTTCCAGATTTCATCAAATCTGGGGTGGAATAATTTAAAAAAAAAATTATCCTACATATTTTAGATCTAATTCTCTAGATCTAATTTTATTATCTAATATTTAAAATCTAAAATAAAATCTAAAACTATGATAAAAGAAGAAATACCTCAAGGATAATCTAATTATCCTGTAGATGATCTCTGCATAGCCTGAGGTTCTAATATAGCCACGCAAGTGCCTGGCCTCTACCAGTATCCACTCAAGCAAGATCTAGAACGTCTTCTCCTCACAAATCTATGCTCCAAAAATTAGATCTAAATCTGATTAGGAAGTACTTTAGAAGTCCTTCTAAAGTTGGAGCAGGAGCCTATCGAAGATGTCCTGCAGCCTTCTGTTCCAGGCATCACCACGCCTTAGATCTCTGCCAGATGGACGTCCAACTTTTTGGACATGAAGAGGGGAGAAAGGAGAGCAGGGAGTATGTGGAGAAGAGGGTTAGGGGTGACAGCTATTGGGTTTTGTGTATAAAATAATTTCTTCCACAAAACCCTAGGTGCAGTAGGGTTTATATAGACCCTATATGCTGCGCAGTGCCACATCATTCAACTAATCAAAAAATTCTAATAAATTTAAAAAAAAATTTGATTGGTGGAGTGATATCATCTGATCACATCAGATAAGAATTCCATCCTCTCTCCTAAGTTGGCACCAATAATGGATAAGCTCAATCAAGGTGGCGCCAAAGAGTCTAGGTTTATCAGGACTCTTTGGTTCTTATCCATTTGGGGCGCCCACTTAAATCCAATTGGGCTCATGCCATAACCTGATTATGGCACCCAATTTGATTGGGTTTAGACATGTGGACACTCCATAAAAATTCTCCAATAAGCCCTCTTCAATTTTAGACCCATATGTCAACTTTTGACAGATGTCCTAAAATAAAATTGGCAGGTGCTAGAAATTAGCAGGTGTTGTCTTAAATTCATCTCATGAATTAAGACAAGCCTTTTCTGAGTTGGATAAGATTTATTTAGACTGAGAGAAATCTTTCTAAGATTCTCTGGGTGAGTCAAATCATATTTGGCTCAGTAGAGACAGAAAAGATTACACGAGGAGAAAGTTAGGTTCAATCGTGTGCTAGCACGATTTCCTTGAAGCTAATTGGATCTAATCCAAATCAATTGAGTTAGCCCAATTGATGACATCTTGACCCTAACCCTTGTTTGTGTGACCCAGTTAGGTTCAATTTTGTATGATAATAAGACATGTCATGATCTTATCATCGACATCATCGAAACTCCTTTTGATGGATCAGAACTCTTCTGATTCAGACAATTAGAATGATCGATCATCAAGATCATTCTAATTGCTCTCAAAATCTACTAGTGACATCTAGCAGTATGTGGTGGCAACCCATCAGAACTAAAAATGAATCTCTCAGTGCAGCTGCCTGTGTGATTAAGTTCCTCTATCATGACTCCCGATTGAATTAGGGTTAAGGTGAACTCGTCAAACCCAACATTAGTCATATGAATTAATCGATCGATCTGAGTCTAATGTGAAACTCCAATGAAAAACTCTTTTTCTATTATTTCACTTTTCCATGGCCATGGGCTTAAGGACTCAATCTTTCGATCACTATAGGACTACTCTCATCTACCGAGGTTGATAGATCCCATCTTGGTGCGATCTGGTTCCTACAATGAACATGCTACAGCCAACATACACCTCAGGATTTCGAATGGCTAGGAGATCAAGTTATGATGTAGTCAAACTATAACACACTCAAGGTAAACCATCGATGCACCTCAGGTCAAAGAACTAGACACACAACTGCAGCATCGAGCTAGTCATCGACAAGAAGGTAGACTACCTTCTGATTGCTTGAAGTGGTCACGCTCAGTACTCTCGTTCTCAATGAATATTTGTACTCTCACTCTGGTGTCTCCACACCGTAGACTCAAGATACATCTACCCTAAGGAAGTGATTATACACCAACCTTCCAAATCGATCACCATCCTCATGATGATCCTATGGTGAGGAGCTGTTTATGAGTTAGTTATGTAAATTCATGCCTTAAATTTTCAACTCTTGAAAATATGAATTTATATTCCCACTAACTCAAAGGATGTATCACAGACACAATGTACATAATGTGATAGAAGAATAGCCCTTTTATTCATTTATAGTCAAAATTATAAATTTGCCCTTAAATTTGTATAGGAATGTGCTAGCCAATCTGGCATCTAGGGCACACATCTAACAAACTCCCACTTGACCTAATGCCAATTGGCTAAATATCTAAGTCTCATCTTCTCAAGATGGGCTTCGATCTTCTGTTGGCCCAATGGCTTAGTCAGCGGATCTGCCACATTATCTGTGGAGTTGACTCTCTTGACCTCGACATAACCTTTTTCGAGGTAATCACGGATCAGATGGAATTGCCGCTCGATGTGCTTGGACTTCTGGTGAGACCTTGGCTCCTTAGCTAGGGCTATGGCATCATTATTGTCACAGTAAAGAAGTATGACATCCGATGACATCACTCCAAGCTCTGTGACAAACTTTATGTA
Organism: Elaeis guineensis; assembly: GCF_000442705.2. NCBI lineage: Eukaryota > Viridiplantae > Streptophyta > Magnoliopsida > Arecales > Arecaceae > Elaeis > Elaeis guineensis. Next base: position 47,454,841 of record NC_026002.2, read on the forward strand.
CCAGAATGCCTCCTTCGTAGCTTTCGATGCAGCAATATATTCTGCCTCCATGGTGGAATCAGCAATCACCATCTGCTTGGAACTCTTCCAGCTAACTACACTACCATTGCAAATGAACAGACTCCCAGATGTCGACTTTCGATCATCTATATCAGACATAAAGTCTGAGTCTATATATCCCTGAATCTGGAGTTCTCCATTTCCAAAGACTAGAAATATATCCTTAGTCCTTCTCAAGTACTTAAGGATACATTTCACAGAAGTCCAGTGCTCTTCGCTTGGATTCGACTAATATCTGCTTGTGACACTCACAGCATGGGCTATATCAGGTCGTGTACATAGCATGGCATACATGAGGCTCCATATTATCGAAGCATAAGGGATCTTGCTCATGCATTCAATCTCCTCAGGTGTGCCAAGGCACATCTTCTTGGAGAGATGAATGCCATGTGTAAAAGGTAATAAACCTCTTTTGGAGTTTTTCATGGTAAACCTTTTTAGCACCTCCTCTATGCACATCTTCTGTGAAAGTCTGAGCATCCTATTTGGCCTATCTCTATAGACCTTAATACCCAGTATAAAGGATGCCTCTCCTAGATCTTTCATAGAGAACTCCTTAGACAACCATACTTTGACTGAGGTCAACATAGGAATGCCATTTCCAATTAGGAGGATGTCATCTACATACAGTATGAGGAAGACAACTGCGCTCCCACTGACCTTTTTGAACACACATGGTTCCTCTTCATTCTTGATAAAACCAAATATTTTGATGACATCATTGAAATGAGTATTCCAACTCCGAGATGCTTGCTTAAGTCCATAAATGGACCTTTGCAGCTTGCAGATCTTGTGATCATCATCACTGGATATGAAACCAAGTGGTTGTTCCATATAAATATCTTCTTTAAGATGTCCATTTAAGAACGTCATTTTCACATCCATCTGCCATATTTCATAATCGAAATAGGCTGCAACAGCAAGCAATGTGTGGATGGATTTTAGCATAGCTACGGACGAAAAGGTATCCTAATAGTCAATGCCTTCGCGCTAACTATAACCTTTTGCTACGAGCCTAACCTTGAATATCTTCACATTCCCATCTGCACCTATCTTTCTCTTGAAGATCCATTTACACCCAATAGGTACAATACCTTCAGATGGATCTACCAAGGTCCAGACTTGGTTGGAGTGCATCGAGTCAATTTTTGATCTCATTGCCTCTAACCATTTCTCAGAGTCGATATCTGATATCACCTCATCATAGGTCTTGGGATCATCACCATGAACCCCATTTCCCATGAGGAATATTTTTTCTACTTCCTCTTGTATGGTACCTAAGTACCTTTCAGGAGGATGGGAAACCCTAGTCGATCTACAAGGTGGAAGAGGTTGTGTCGGGACTGGTTCTGATTGATTTGGTTCCTCAGGTTCTTTAGCTCGTTGCTCTTGAGAGACATTCTCCTTGAGCTTAATTATTCTTTCGATGCCACCATCTTGAATAAACTATTTTTCAAAAAAAATAGTATTTCGACTCACAATCACATTATGATCTTTCGAAATATAGAAATAGTATCCCAATGACTCTTTAGGATATCCTATGAATCGAGCTTTAAAAGACCTGAACTCTAACTTGTTTGCCTGCTGTCTCTTGACATGAACTAGACAACCCCAAATTCTGAGATGATTCAGACTTGGCTTCTTACCATGCCATATCTCATATGGTGTGGTAGGAATAATTTTAGAGGGAACCCTATTCAATACATAAATTGCTATCATGAGACAATATCCCCAAAGAAACTCAGGGAGGTCTGTGAAGCTCATCATGGAACGGACCATATCTAATAGGATCTGATTTCTCCATTCTGAAATCTCGTTGAGATGAGGCATTCCAGATGGAGTCCATTGAGAGACTATACCATTGTCCTTAAGATAGTCTAGGAACTCTCGACTAAGGTATTCACCTCCTCGATCTGATCGAAGAACCTTAATGGGCTTTCCTGTTTATTTTTCTACCTCATGCTGAATTCTTTGAACCTTTCAAAAGCTTCAGACTTGTGTTTCATTAGAAACACATATCCATACCTAGACATATCATCGATAAAGGTAATGAAGTAGATGTAGTTGCCTCTAGCTGGCACATCAAATGGGCCGCACACATCCGTATGCACTAGGGCAAGTAGGTCTGTGGCCCTTTCCCCATGTCCCACAAAAGAAAGTTTGGTCATTTTGCCTTGAAGGCATGATTCACAAACTGGATATGACTCGAAAGTCAACGGACTCAATAGCTCGAATTTCTCCAATTTGTTAACCCTGTCTTTCGCTATATGATCTAGCCTTAGGTGCCACAGATACCTATCATTTAGACTATCTCTAGGCCTTTTAATTCCTATGGTATTCATATTTTGCTCAATATTAAATACAGATACATCAATATGTAACTGATAGAGACTGTTAATAAGAAAACCATCTGCAACTTTATTATTTTCATAAAAAATATTACAATGGTCCTTATGAAAACTAATCACATAGCCTTCTTGTGCTAAACATGAAACAAAAATTAAATTCCTGTTTGCTGCAGGCACATAATAACAGTCTCTAAGAAGTAAATCTAATCCTAATGGTAATCGCAGAGGGTAGGTTTCCACGATCATAGCAGCAACTCTTACTCCATTCTCGATGCATAGGATCATCTTCCCATCCCTCAGCCTCCTGCTCTCCTCAAGATCCTGCATAGAAGTGCACAAATGAGCACTAGAACCAGAGTCAAGCACCTAACTGGATGCAGAAGAAACTGTAAGATTAGATTCTAAAATGAGCATACCTCCAAAAGGACCATCCTTCTTATTCTTTAGGGTTGCCAGGTACTGAGGATAGTTTTGCTTCCAATGGCCGTCTGATTGGTAGTGGAAATATTTTTCCTTATCAGCAGCCTTCTTCTTCGGTTCTGTCTTCTTCTTCTTGCTATCTATCTTTTGCTTCTTTGCAGACTTTTTTTTCTTTCCAAAAGACTTTCTCTTGGAGAAAGTCCGCTCCACAGTAAGAACTGAGCCTTTTGAACCCTTCATGGAAAGCTCAGCCGGAACCAGTATGTTCATTAACTCGGCCAAGGTACACTGTATCTTATGCATATGAAAATTCATGATGAACTAATCATATGCATCGGACAAGGACTGAAGGATCACATCAATCTGAAAATTTTTGTTTAAGATGATATCAAGCTTCTCAAGCTCCTCAAGATCCTTGATCATTGTCAAACAATGATCTTGGACTAACTGCCCATCATGCATCTTGGCCTTAAAAAGTCTTTGACAGACTTGATACATGGCCGTGTGACTCTGTTCACCAAACAACTCTTGCAGGTGAGCCAACATTTGGTAGGTAGTCAAAATATTCTCATGTTGGTGCTGCAAGTCATCAGACATTGCACCCAATATGTAGTACCTTGCTTTGCTATCATCATCCATCCACTTTTTCAGAGACGCTCTCCGTTCAGCAGTCGGACGTGCTGGTATGGCAGGTGGGTCCTGATCCAAGACATGAGTCAATTTTTTAAAACTCAGAATAATTCTGTAGTTCTTCAATCAGTCCTTGAAATTGGGTCCAGTCAGTCTATTGGTGTCTAAAATTTTGGTCAGAGGGTTTGAGGCAGACATATTTCCTGTAGAGAGTCAAAAGTTTCTAGTTAGATTTTGTAATCAGACTCATCCAATTTGTTTAGGATTTTTATTTTTAAATAAATTAGGCTCTCACTATTTTCTCAGATCCCTACACTCCCTTGGTAGAGATGTGAAAATCTCCGTGATCAGTGATTTTTAGTGGGTGGTGCGGTCTCACCGACTGGCTCAGTACCTCACCTAACAGTTATTGGTGATGGGTCAACCGATGAGTGGACAACTCTTGTCCAATGATTATCTAATCATGGTGCATCCAAATCTTGGTCTCTAATTCATGAAGCTCACCGTGTCCGAGATATTGCTCCAATCCTTAGTTAAGTCACACCCACCATTTGCATGAACTAGATTTCTGATTGGGTCCCTCACCGTATCCAGAATATTGAGCCCAACCCATCGTCTAAGCCATAGCATCCAATGCCTAATGGACATGGTTGCATCTTTCCGGTGCAACTGAGCCACTGTAACCCGCTGAGAACAATCAACCCCGAGAAGGGCCTGCACATCCACAATGGTGGAAGACCTAGACTTAATATTTTCTTAGAAAGATTTATTTAGGTCTCATTAAACTTTACTTGACATAGTCATAACAATTATGACTAACCTAGTGGCATGGGTTAGCTCGAATTGTTAGCCACCTCTAATCAGAACTGAGTTGACACATATGGCCAGGTAAGTGAGACCGGTGGGAGGGATATGCTATTAACTCGACAAGAACGCATTCGAGTCGAGTAGCTCCCAATTAAAAATCAGTCGGACACATCTGCCCAACTTATCTTAGACATCAAATTATCGAACCAGAACTAATTGGATTAGCCTACAATCCAGGCTCTAACCACTGAGCCAAATTAGGTCTTAACTTGATTAAGTCACATCTAAATATGATTCGACCTTGACCCAGACTTAATCCTATTAGACTGGTCAATTATTAGCTTTCATGATCCCACCTAACCAACTCTTAATTCGATTTGATCAACCGCTAGACCTAATTGAGCTACCCAAGTCTGAACCCAATTTTATGAAAAAATCTTAGATCTAAAATTTTTAATTTTAGACCTAACTTAATTTTATAAGATTAATTCATTAATTAAGTTTGGGTTCATAAATAAAACATGTAAAATAAATCCTAGGATTTCAGGATCTAGGATTTTGTAGAAAAGTAAGTTTTGATTTCTGATTAAGGATGAACGTGCGGCACCCCTACATATCATATGAACACCCCATTGAATGGGAAGAGAGGGTCTTAAAATCTTACTTTGTTCTTATGACCGGACGGCCATGAGAAATATCTTAATCAGAAATATAAATTTAATTACAAAACTAGTTAGATCTAAATTAACATATCACATATATAATTTAAGATCTAACTAATACATACTTTGCATACATCTCATATATCAAAAATCAATCTAATTAATATGCTTTCAGATCTAATATATGTAGGAACCAGATCTAGGATTTCAGGATTAGATCTTGAAACTTTTTCAATATCATACAGCGGAAGACTAAAATAAATCAAAATTTATTTTTTAAAATCAGAGAATCCCTAGATCTAAGATCCTATTACATGATTATTACATGAAATTAAATCAAAAATTAAAATATATAAATATAGCATGAACTATATGTTGATCATATCAACATGTTTTTATACCACATCTAATGTATGTATTAAACAATAGATCAGATCTATTACCTTGCAAGTTAGATGCTCTAACCTTGCTGATCCAGGCTTAAGGATGATGTTGCAAGCCGCACATGCATCCGACCTCTAGGAGTCGTCCACACGAGCCCACGAATCTCGATCAGAAGTCCTGCTTCAGGAAATCAGCACAGCATGCTAGTACTGCGCTGATCCTTCTTTGATGGTTGATCAGGTGCCTCCTTCTTCTTGATTTGGACTCTTCCAAAGATGGAAAGTAGAAGGAGGAGTTTCAGATCTAAGACGCTCTCAGGAAACTCAAGATGGAAGGAGGAAAGATAAGAAAATAAAAACCCTAGAAGAAGACCCTCTTCTTCTTCACGTTTTTCTCTCTAGACACCCAAACTTGTATCTTTTATATCTCCACGACCCAAAGGTATTTCTCACTGATTTTTGGATGGAAGAAAGGTCTCTCAAATATACATCTTTTTCTAAAATTTTATGAAGAAACTCATCTTATATAGATAGATATGATAGAGTCCTTGTCTAGGTCAAACACCTAGTCAAGGCTTATCCAAACATGGCAAGTTAAGGGATGCCCAACTCTTGAACACCTCCTCCATATTTTCGTACATATATCACTAGCAAAGGGTTCATAATGTAAACCCTAAAAGCCACAAAAATTCCAAAAAAAATTTGGATAAATTCGGTGCAAAATTGAAAGAGTTTTGAATTTCTAAAACTCTATCTCATAGAATTCGAAATCCAAACTTATTCCTTTTAGATTTGATCCAAAACACCTTCCATGTAAGAAAGAAGAGAAGAGACCTTTTGTGAATGTGGGAGAGATCTGGGAGAGGGCTTTTGTCACACAAAATAAGTGGAGATTGGTATTGAATTAAGAGAGAGGGCGTGGAGAAGGCTTATGTGGCGCAAGGTGGAATCCTAGTCTTACTAGGATTCTGTCTTATGACTTGTTTTAATTTGATTTCCCAAATCAAATCAAATCAAAATTAGATCAACCCAATTAAAATATGTCTTAATCTAATTAAAAACTTAATTTAATCAGATTAAATTGGATTTAAATCTGATTTAATTTTCTAATCAAATTAGAAATTAGATTGACCCAAGTCCTAGTTGAACTAGGACTAGTTTTTCCTTGCACTTGGCTTATCCAATAAACCAATTGGACTTGATCCAATCAAGCCCAAACTAAATTTAATTAAATCATATTTAATTAGACTTAATCTCAGCCCATTGGCTTAATTAAATTAAGCCAATTAGCAATCGAATTGCTAATCGATCCTCCTGCAACACTTGCACTGGGTTAAATATCAATCGTATTGATCATCTAACCCTAGAACGATTCTTAATCGTTGATCAACCATCCGATCGGATCATGAACTCTAATGTGTGTGACTTCATAGGTCCGAACTTAAGTCGGTAGTATAGGAATAAATTCCTATACCAATCGAAGTGACCATCTAGCAATGGTACCCGATGATCGGATAGGTCGAATGTGTAGAACAGCATCCTTAGAACCCATGCAGATATAGTTTTCATATAATTCATCCCCTTGACCAAAATGATCATAGGACACCCCAGAGTTCAACTGTCAACTCTGATATGGTTGTCCACATTGTATTTCAAAATATCAAATCCATCTGATGGATTACCCTGGCCAAGGTTTTGCTAAATTGAAATACAGTGACTCATTCTTCTCCAACTCTTGGAGTGGTCAATCCCATCTCGATCATACTCTGACTTTGCAAGTACTTGACTGTGCCCAGAAACCTTCCATCTCTGAATTAAAAATTCAGGTAGTCCAGTACCAAAGCACAGTGAGTTGCTTGCAAGTCACTGAGGCGATCTCAAGTCTAAGGGACACTTATACCTATATCCCATCAGATACATTCTCGACAGCAGAATACTCTGGAGTTGGTCACGTTCAATGACGATGTATCCTTACATCTCACCTGTATGCCATACCAGTGTCTCCACACTCTTTGGTTAAGAGGACAACCAACCCATATGGCCTACAGCGACCTATGCTCGATAGAAGTTGTCGTCCTTATTAACAGCCTATCATTTGGTTGTGAACAGTTTTAAGGACTAATCGATAAATCCTCTCTTTATCGAATCTAAATAGTCCTAAGAACTTCATCATAACAACGGAGTTCATTAGAAGATGAAAGCTTATGATGAAAATTCCAAATATATTTTATTTATTAACAAATCAATTACAATACTTGGTTGCTCAACCGTCAACAGCTTGACGATTGGCTTTTTGGGACACATTTTCCAACAATATATCATATGTAATATCTTTAAAATAGAATTTAAATTGAACTATTCAAAAGAAAAACTATTCTAGACAAGTTACTAGAACAATTCTACAACTAGTCTAGGCATGCAACAGATCAATTTTATGAAATAATTAAAATTTTATTTTCTATTTTTTGATCTGATTATAATAATTATAACATCAAAAAAATAGAAAATAAATTATATTTAATTCATATTTTTATCTCATTAAAATATAAAACTTAAGATCATTCATGGATTCAATTAATCCTAGTCTAGTCATGCATCTTATGTATGTTAGATCTTCTTAGATTTAATTTTAAATATTTTGATTTCAGATCCTATCATATCTGATGTGACATCTAAAATTTTTAATATCAAATAAATAAAAATTAAAATTAGATCTAAATTAGATCTGAAATAGAGTCAACAACCTGGTTCTGATACCACTTGAAGGAGGAGAAACGTTTTCTCCACGTAGGATCTTCTAGATTTCATCAAATCTGGGGTGGAATAATTTTAAAAAAAAATTATCCTATATATTTTAGATCTAATTCTCTTGATCTAATTTTATTATCTAATATTTAAAATCTAAAATTAAATCTAAAACTATGATAAAAGAAGAAATACCTCAAGGGTAATCTGATTACCTTGTAGATGATCTTTGCACAGCCTGAGGTTCTGATGTAGCCACACAAGCACCTGGCCTCTACCGATATCTACTTAAGCAGGATCTAGAACATCTTCTCCTCACAAATCTATGCTCCAAAAATCATATCTAAATCTGATTAGGAAGTGCTTCAGAAGTCCTTCTGAAGTTGGAGCAGCAGCCTATCGAAGATGTCCTGCAGCCTTCTGTTCCAAGCGTCACCATGCCTTAGATCTTTGCCAGATGGACGTCCAACTTTTTGGACATGAAGAGGGGAGGAAGGAGAGAAGGGAGGATGTAGAGAAGAGGGTTGGGGGTGGCAGCTATTGGGTTCTGTGCATAAAATATTTTCTTTCATGAAACCCTAGGTGCAGCAGGGTTTATATAGACCCTGTATGCTGCGCAGTGCCACATCATTCAACCAATCAAAAAATTCCAATAAATTCCAAAAAAATTTTGATTGGTGGAGTGATATCATCTGATCACATAAAATAAGAACCCCACCCTCTCTCCTAAGTTGGCACCAACAATGGATAAGCTCAATCAAGGTGACGCCAAAGTATCCAAGTTTATTAGGACTCTTTGTTTCTTATCCATTTGGGGCGCCCACTTAAATCCAATTGGGCTCATGCCATAACCTGATTATGGCACCCAATTTGATTGGGTTTAGGCATGTGGACACTCCACAAAAATCCTCCAATAAGCCCTCTTCAGTTTAAGACCCATATGTCAACTTTTGACAGATGTCCTAAAATGAAATTAGCAGGTGCTAGAAATAAGCAGGTGTTGTCTTAAATTCATCTCATTAATTAAGACAAGTCTTTTTTGAGCTGGACAAGCTTCATTTAGACTGAGAAAAACCTTTCTAAGGTTCTCTGGGTGAGTCAAATCATATTTGGCTCAGTAGAGATAGAAAAGATTACACAAGGAGAAAGTTAGGCTCAATCATGTGCTAGCATGATTTTCTTGAACCTAATTGGATCTAATCCAAATCAATTGAGTTAGCCCAATTGATGACATCCAGATCTTAATCCTTGTTTGTGTGATCCAGTTAGGTTCAATTCTATATGGTAATGAGATATGTCGTGATCTCATCATCGACATCATCGAAACTCCTTTCGATGGATCAGAACTCTTCTAATTCAGACAATTAGAATGATCGATCATCAAGATCATTCTAATTGCTCTCAAAATCCATCAGTGACACCTAGCAGTATATGGTGGAAACCCATCAAAACTGAAAAGGAACCTCTCGATATAGCTACCTGTGTGATTGAGTTCCTCTATCATGAGTCCCGACTGAATTAAGGTTAAGGTGAACTCGTCAAACCCAACATCAGTCATATGAATTAATCGATCGATCCGAGTCTGATGTGAAACTCTAATGAAAAACTCTTTTTCTATTATTTTACTATACCATGGCCATGGGCTTAAGGACTCGATCTTTCGATCACCATAGGACTACTTTTCTCATCTACCGAGGTTGATAGATCCCATCTTGGTGCGATCTGGTTCCTACAATGAACATGCTACAGCCAACATACACCACAGGATTCCGAATGGCTAAGAGATCGAATTATGATGTAGTCAAACTATAACACACTCAAGGTGAACTGTCGATGCACCTTAGGTCAAAGAACTAGACACACAACTACAGCATCGAGCTAGTCATTGACGAGAAGGTAAACTTCCTTATGATTGCTCGAAGTGGTCACGCTCAGTACTCTCATTCTCAATGAATACCTATACTCTCACTCTGGTATCTCCACACCGTAGACTCAAGACATATCTATCCTAAGAAAGCGATCGTACACCAACCTTTTGGATCGATCACCATCCTCGTGATGATCTTATGGTCAGGAGCTGTTTATGAGTTAGTTATGTAAATTCATGCCTTAAATTTTTAACTCTTAAAAATATAAATTTATATTTTCACTAACTCAAAAGATGTATCACAAACACAATGTACATAATGTGATAGAAGAATAACCCTTTTATTCATTTATAATCAAAATTATAAATTTGCCCTTAGATTTGTACAAGAATGTGTCAACTGATCTGGCATCTAGGGCACACATCTAACACAGAGATCATCAGTGTGCTAGTACCTTGTAGATCTCGCTTCTCATCCTTGGATCTAGATCTCTTTTTCTAGATCTTGAAAAACAAGATCACTGCATGAACTCTTTCGCACAGATCCGTGGGATCTAAACTAGATCACCATGAAGAGAAAAAGAATCTTTCTTCTTCTCTCTCTTTTAGATCTAATTACCATCAGATTTGGATGTTGGATGAAGGGGAAAAAGAAGAAAGAGGCATTGGGAAGGAAGGTTTGATGTAAGAAAGCAGACGTTCTTCATATCTCACGCACGTCTCCTCTCCTCCTATTATTTTTATTGCTCCAACTAGATCTCTCATGCCCCAAACCCTTCTTAACACCTTAATAGATCAAATCTCATTTAATCTTGGCATCCAAGACAAAAAGAATGGATAAGATGCGTTGAGATAAGGGAAGAAAGAAGGAGAGATGTCTCACGCCAACAATTAGTGCATGCCCTCCTTTCTCTAATTTTTTTATCACACAAAAAAATACTTTCATGCTCCAATTAGAGAGATTTCTATCTTATTTTGAATCAAATTCAAACAAAAAAAAAATTGGATGAAAAAGAGTTCCAGAAAAGGTGGGGTGGTGCCCCCTCTCCTTTCACACATGCAAGAAGAAAAGGATATGAAAAATAATACCCCACTTTTCTTTTTGGTGTAATTTTTAGAGAGAGAGAGTCTTAGAGAGCTTGGGATCTCTGAGTCATAGTTCATCTAATTCAAATAGGACTTCAATCAGGTTCAAATCAAGTCCGAAATGAGCCGAATTCGAAAAGGCTGTCAAGCCTGATCCAATTAGGCCTGAAATCCAAATCTGATTTGGATAATTAAACCTAATTAATATTAAATTAAGTTTAATTAAATTAAATATAATTTAAAATAATTAAAATTTAATTTATAATTTAATCAATCTTAAAAATATTATAATATTTATTCTTAAGTCCTTGTGCTAACAATTAGCAGCTACCAAAATTGTAATACTTACAAATTAATAGTTTTTAAAATTCAAATTATCAATCTGATTGATAATTTGAATATGATCCAAGTCATTGATCAGATCAAGCTCTTTTGTGTGTGATCTCTCAAATTTTATTTTATCTGATAGTAAAATATATTGTGATCTCTATCACAGTATCATCAAAACTTTTTTTGATGAGCTGAAATGATTCTAACTTACTTCAATAAAAATCATTGATCCGAAAATGATCTTAGTGAGTTCTCACGATCTACCAGTGACATCTAACAATATATAGTGGCAACCCAGTAGAATAGAAAAATAAATCCCTAGGTGTAGTTATCCTGTGATACAATCTCTCTATCGAGAGTTCCGACTTGATGGAGGTCATGGAGAACTCATCAAACCCCATCGTCAGTCATATGCTAGATTGGCTTGACTCGAGTTCATTTATGAATCTCGTAAAATTTTTTTTTCAGTATTCACACTTACTCTAACCAAAAATTTTCTGAACTCAGTCTTACGAATTGCATAGGACTTCTCCTTTTCTATCAAGATCGATAGATTCTATCTAGGTACATCCTACTCCAAACAGTGAATCTGAACCTACAATAGCCAACATACACAGTAAAGATCCGAATGGCAAGGGACCAAGAGAACATGCAGTCAAACTAAGTAACCTTTCTGTGAATAGCCAACACACCATAGGTCAAAGGACCAGTTACACCACTGCAGCATCGAGAAAAATCACTGATGAGTGAGTAGATATCCAAGTGGTTTCTCATGTTGGTCACACTCAGTGCAAGTTATTCTCTAACAACCACATACACTCTCTCTCCAGTGTCTCTACACTGCAGACTCGAGACTCATCTGTCCTAAGGGAGGTAATCTGTGCACCATCTCGAATGGATTGATTACTATCCTCTGTGATGATCTTTTGATCAGGAATATTTAGAAATTAACCACTAATGATGTATGTCTCAAATTCTTAATATCTTGAGAATATACAAAATCATCTTTATTAATTTCTAAGATAAATCATGCATATATAAGACATGATTAGTTTTAAACACTGCTCAACAAGTACAAAATATGTTCTAGAGAAAAGTATGTGTCAGTCAAGATTGGCTTCTAGGGCACACATCTAACAAACTCCCACTTACATTAAAATCATTCTGCCATATACAGAGCCCCATCTTCTGAAGATAGGCTTCAGTGTTTAGCTGGCTAAGTGACTTGGGCCTACCACATTCTATGTGGAGTTTACTCTCCTTATCTCCACGTATTTCTACTTGAGGTAATTGCGTATGTCCTTGCTCTATGTGCATAGACTTCTAGTGAGACCTTGGCTCCTTAGCAAGGGCTATAGATCATTATCTTTGCAGTACAATATCATAGCATCCAATGATATGACATCTAGTTCTGTAATTATCATAAGAACTAAAATGCATCATGCACATCTATAGCATATTCAGCTTCCATTAGTCAATTGCCTGAAATCTTTTCAGCATACCGAACCAATACAACTCAAGAATACATGCTGATGTAGATATTCTACCATCAACATCAGTGTATCCTCTCACTCTTAGCTCTAACCCTTCTTCAAAGACAAGAAATAGCCCCTTAGTGCTTCTCAAATACCTAGGGATATTTTCACAGCAATCCAATGCTCCCAGCCTGGATTCGACTAATATTTGCTCCTGACTTTCATAGCAAGATATACCAAGTCGAGTACATAGCATGGCATACATCCATGCCTAAGAGGATAATGGATCTCTCTTGGAGGTTTCAATGCTGATCTCTTTCAGTACCTCTTCTATGTACTTGTCTATGAAAATCAAACATTCTTTCAGGATCTATTTCTAAAGACCTTTTATTTTTAAAATATTTGACCTAAATCTTTGAAAAGCAAATTCTATATATAACCACATCATAACTGATGTCAGTATGGGATCCTCCCATTGATATTCATATAATTACATGATTCCTCATATCACATCATTGTAGGATTTTGGGATCATCCCTATGTTCCCAATCTCCCTTGAGAAACACTTTCTGTGAATCATTTTTAAGAATACCAAGTATCTTTCTAAAGGATGGGAGATCCTACTAGATCTACGAGTTGAAAAAAATAATACATATATTGGCTCATCTTAAATAGGTTGTATAGGTCCTGTGATTCGTTGTTCTCTAAAAATTTTTTCTTGAGTTCATCCTCCCATTATTTCTAAGAAAATAGTATGATTGCTCACAATCACATTATGAACCATTATGAAGAAAAAGTGGCATCCCAAACCCTTTTGGGATACCTTATAAATGAGCTCTTCACAGACCTTTCCTCTAACTTGTCCACCAATTCATATCTCATATGGTGTGGTGAAACCAACTTTAGAGAAAACCTAATTTAAATTTCAAAAATTAAATCTTGTTCCTAAAGAAATAATAGTTAAATTAGTGATATTCATGATGGATCAGATCATATCTCATACAGTGCCATCGCTCCTCACATATACACCATTGAGCTAAGGTGTACGAGGAGAATTTCATTATGAAATTATGTCATTCTCTTTAGATAATCGATAAATTCTCTATTTGGTATTGCATCCTTGATCTGATCGAAGTACCTTCAAAAATTTTTTGATTTATCTTTTCTACTTCATATCTTAATTTTTTAAACTTTTTAAAATCTTTCAGATTTATATCTCATATACATATACCTATACCATGACTGCTTATCAGTAAAGATAATGAAGTAGTGATAACCTTCTAGTCTGACTCATCAAATGAGTCATAGTCTGACTCATCAAATGGGCCCTACATATCATATGTGTACTAGGATAAGTATTTCAGTGGTCCTATTCTTTTAACCCATAAAGGATAGCTTGATCATTAATTTTTAAAGAGATGATTCACAGACTAGATATGACTTAATAGTCAATGAGCCCAAAAGGCTCATTTTCTTCAGTCGGCAAATCATCTCTTCTCATACATGATCTAGCAAAAGAACCATTTGTATACTTTAGGTTATTTGGTTTTGGATCTCTTAGACCCAATGGCATTCACTATTTACTCAAATAATTTTTACAAATGCATCACCATGCAAATGATAAAAAATTAAATTCAAATGATAATCACTGAGATTAGGTGCCCACGATCGAGTGCAACTTTTGCACCATTGCTGACTCAAAAGAGTCACTTCACCTTTTCTCAATCCTCTTTCTTCTTTAGACCTTATATTAAAGTGCATAATATGCACTAGAGTTTAATGAAAAAGAAAAAAATCAAAAGATCAATTTTGAACAATTTGACATACCTTCCAAAGGTGTGTTATTGTTTCTTTAGGTTCTCTAGGTATGTATCTCTGAACTTTTCAAGGTTCCTTAGTTATCAGCATATTGATCAATTCAGTTAAGGTGCTATAATATTTATTCATATAATAGTTTCATAAACTATCCGTATGAATCAGAAATTACAAGATCAAATCTATTAGTAATTTCTTATGCATGGTTATATTGAGCCTTTCAAGCTCTTCAATGTCTTTGATTATCGATCATAGACAAACTGCCCATCATGCATCTCATGCACTGTGCGACTCTGATCATCTTATAAATATTGCAGATGAATCAGCATATCATTGGAAATCTACATATCCTTATGCATATATTGGATTTCATCAACTACGAAGTCCAATTTATAGCACTTAACCTAATTATCAATATCCAACCATTTGTCAAGTATAGATCATTGACTATGGATTGGATGAGCTGATGACATTGGATTAATCTGATAAAAAATTATGACTTAATTTCTAAAAGCTAAGAAGTATTTTTAGATTTTTGAGCCAGAATATGTTATTGATTTTGATTAAGTGGTTGATATCTAGGATTCGAGCTAGAGTATTGGAAGTAGAAGACTTGGTTATAGAGAGTAAAGATTTAATTAGATGATTGTACTTATAATAATTTGTTCTAGAGACTTTAAAAATAAACAAAAGGCTCTCACTAATTTTTTGAGTCTCTCACACTCCTCAGGTGGAGAAATAGAAATCCTAACGTGATAAGTGGTTCTAGTAGATGCTGCGGTCCCATCGATGTATGGCACCTCACCTAATAGTTATTGATGACACGTATATCAATGCATGATAACTCTTTATCCAGATGCTTCTCCAAGCATATTGCAGCGACTTGATCTCTAGATCCTGTGGCCTCACCTAATAGTTATTGACATATTTCTTAATTAAGTCTGATCCACCATTCACTAGTGAGTGCAAAACCGTCATTGGGTCTCTCACTTAACAGTTATTGGGCCCAAACCCATCTTTACCCTAGGATATCTAATGCCAATAGAGTGGTTGTACCTTTTTGATGCAACCGAGCCACTGTAACCAGTCGAGAATGATCAATGCCAGAAAAGGCATCCGCATCTCTACAATGGTGGAAGACCATTAGACTTAATATTTAGTGAGGATATTTGGATTCAGATCTCTTCTAATTAGTCACATACATTTGATGTAATGACTAATATGGTTTGGGTCAGCACATTTCATGTTTGACCAATCTAGTCGGCATGGGTGAACTCGGGTCAACAAGTAACCTAATACAAAACATAATCTCCTAAGATGGCCAGGTAAATAAAGATGAGTGGGGGTCCTCCCATTGCTTTTCTTAAATACCAACAAATTAGTCAGGTCAGACAATAGAACCAATTAAATAACCACCATCTAATACTTATCTTAGACATCAAATTGGTTGATTAGAATTAATTAGGTTAACCTATAGATCTGGGCTCGAATTGCTGAGCCAAATTCAATCTTGACTTAATCAATTCACATCACATGTGAATTAATTTGACCAACTACAACTAAATTCAATTTTGAGCCCCTTTGACCTAATCCCAATCAATTTTTGATTAGATTCGATCAACTACTCAAAATCGAAAAGGGTTCTAACCTGATCTAATTAATAACCCTAGTTATAGTTTAGTCTCTAAACCTAATTTGTTCAACCCATACATGAAAGTCCATGTTTTATGCATTAAAATTTAGACCTTAAATTTATAATTTTAGATCTTATAATTTCAAATATTAATTCTTAATTAAATGCATTATGTATATAGGTTTGGATTTAGATCTCGAAATATTTTTTAATCTAAATCATTTATATTGTATCTCATACAATATTACTGTTTGCAGAATTGAGTCGATTCACCCTGATATATGAATCGACTTATCACAATGAGTCGGCACACACTGAGATAAACATAAATCTATAGACCTAGCCTACACAATTGAGTTGGCCCATCAGTAAATGAGCTGACCTATCAAGATCTTGAGTCGACTCTAACAAAAATGAGTCAACCCACCAAGCACTCATGTCGACCCAATGGAGAATTGAGTCGACTCCACAGGCATACCAGTCATAGTTTCATGCTCTCATGCAAACAAGTCTAAGATTTTAGATCTAGGATTTTATAGAAATTAAGTTTTAAATCAGATGTCAAACAATATATCAAATATAATATTTTATGATCTAAAATATATAAAAATACATGCATAATCTGATTTAAATTAAAATTATCACACATACAATTTTTTGTTCGTTGTTCTTCTTCATAGAAAATATCACAGTCAGCACCCCTATACATCATAAAAGAGAACCCATCGAATGGGCAAGAGAGGGACTTTGATCCCTTCAGCATCTTATGACCAGACAGCCATGGGGACTATCCCAATTCGATTAGTAAGCTACTATGAATTTAATCTAACATATCACATATGTAATCAATTAAAAATTAGATCAAAATATCTTTCACATGTCAAACATATAAACCATAAATTTGAATCTATGCCTGTAAGAAAAATTTTAGCAAACATACTAGATCCAAATTACACCCTAACTAAAATTTTTAGATCTAAAACTAATTTCAGATCTGAATAACTCATGATTTATTTTAGATCTAAAATAATTTCAAACCTAAAATAATTTTGTAATCATATTACAGCATGTAAAAAAATTAGATCTAATCTTAATCAATGTTCTATATCATTGTAGGACAACCGTTCGGCATAACAGGATTATACCAGGGCAACCTTATTTCAGAATGATATAGATCAACAAATTAACCTTTAGATCTAAATTTTATAAATCAGATATTAGATCTGAGGGGGTTTCATGTTTGTATCAGAACCTATGCTCTGATATCACTGTTAGAAAATCGCTATGATTTCGTAGATGTAGTTTAAAATTTTTTCTAGATATCTATACAGTAAAAGTAAATAAATTAAAATAATTATAATTTATCTATGTATCATATCTCACCTAAAAATTATAGTAAAGATCTTGATACAAACAAATAATCATGATCTAAAATCTGAAAAAGAAAAACAAACCATTAGAAAAAATAAATGGAGATCAGATCTCCATACCTCGGATCCTATGGATGTCCCGGGTTCTGATAGTAGCCACGCACGTGCTCGACCTCTACTGGTATCCACATGGAGCCACCTGATCGAAGCATCAAGATTATCGGTGTGCTAGCACTTTGTAGATCTCACTCCTCATCTTTGGATCTAGATCTCTTTTTCTAGATCTTGAAGAAGAAGATCGTTGCGCGAACTCTTTCGCGCAGATTCGACGGGATCTGAACTAGATCACCAAAAAGAGAAAAAAAACCCTTCTTCTTCTCTTCTTCTATCTCTTTTAGATCTAATCACCATTAGATCTGGGCATTAGATGAAGGGGAGAAGGGAGGAAGAGGCATTGGGAAGAAAGATTTGATGTAAGAAAGAAGACGTTCTTCAAATCTCATGCTCCTCTCCTCTCCTCCTTTTATTTTTGTCGCCCCAACCAGATCTCCCATGTTCCAAACCCTTCTTAACACCTTAATAGATCAAATCTCATTTAATCTTGGGCATCCAAAACAAAAAGAATGGATGAGATGCATTGAGATAAGGGAAGAAAGAAGGAGAGATGTCTCACGCCAACATTAGCGCACGCCCTCATTTCTCTAATTTTTTTGTCACACAAAAAAAATACTTTCATATCCCAATCAGATAGATTTCTATCTTATTTTGAATCAAATATAAATAAAAAAAATTTGGATAAAAAAGAGTTCCAAATAAGATGGGGCGCCAACTATTAGCACCCCCTCTCCTTTCACACGCGTGAGAAGAAAAGGATGTGAAAATAATACCCCACTTCTTTTTTTGGCATGATTTTTGGAGAGAGAGTTTTAAAAACCTTAAGCTCTTCATGTCATGATTCATCTGGTTCAAATAGGGCCTCAATCAGGTTCAAATCGGAGTCTGAAACGAGCCGAATTCAAAAGGTTGTCAAGCCTGATCCAATTAGGCCTAAATTCAAATCTAATTTGGATAATTAAACCTAATTAATATTAAATTAAATTAAATATAATTAAATTAAATTTAATTTAAATTAATTAAGACTTAATTCATAATTTAATCAGTCTCAAAAAAATTACAACATTTGTAATTAGGTCCCTACGCTAACAATTAGTAGCAGCCAAAATTTAATGCTTACAAATTAGCAGTTTCTAAAATTTAAATTATCAATCTGATTGGTAATTCGAATATGATCCAAACTATTGATCAAGTTAAACTCCTTTTGTATGTGACCTCTCAGGTTCTATTCTGTCTGGTAGTAAGACATACCATGATCTCTATCACAGTATCATCGAAACTCTTTTTGATGGGCTAAAAAATGATTCCAACTCACTTCAACAAAGATTGTTGATCCAAAAATAATCTTTGTGAGTTTTCATGATCCACTAGTGACATCTAATAATATCTAGTGGTAACCCAATAGAATAGAAAAGTAAATCCCTAGGTGTAATTATCGTGTGATACAATCCCTCTATCAAGAGTCCTGACTTGACGGAGGTCATGGAGAACTCGTTAAATGCCATCATCAGTCATATGCTAGATTGGCTGGACTCGACTTCATCATGAAAACTCTTTTTTATTATTCACACTTATTCTGATCAGAAATTTTCTAAGCTTAGTCTTATGAATTACATAGACTTCTTCTTTTTTATCAAGATCGATAGATTCCATCTTGACATATTTTACTCCAAATAGTGAATCTGAACCTACAATAGCTAACATATACAGCAAGGATCCGAAAGGCTAGGGACTAAGAAAACATACAGTCAAACTAAGTAGTCTCACTGTGAATAGCCAACACACCGTAGTTAAAGGACCAGTCACACCACTGCAGCATCGAGAAAAACCACTGATGAGTAAGTAGATATACAAGTGGTTTCTCATGTTGGTCATGCTCCGTGCAAGTTATTTTCTAACAACCACACACTCACCCCAGTGTCTCTACATCACAAACTCGAGACTCATCTGCCCTAAGAAAGGTGATCTATGCATCGATCTCGAATGGATTGATCACTATCCTCTGTGACGATCCTTCGATCGAGAGTATTTAAAAATTAACCACTAATGATGTATGTCTCAAATTTTTAACATCTTGAGAATATACAAAATTATCTTTATTAATTTTTAAGATAAATCATGGACACATAAGACATGATTGATTTTAAACACCCAACAAGTATAAAATATGTCCTAAAAAAAAGTATGTGTCAACCAAGATTGGCTTCTAGGGCACACATCTAACACAATCAAGATCCATTTGATCTAATCAAAGACATAAACTTGATCATCTACAACTATTGTATTAGAAAAATCCTAATTAATCTAATTCAATATTTGATTATATTTAATCAATTTCTCTACATGTCAATTAATTTTTTGATTTTAACCTTAGGTCTAACTTAATTAAAAGGACCTAATTTGAGCTAACCCATGCCTCCATATTTTATATAATGTCATTAGATCTTAAATCATAATTC
>NC_026002.2:47660195-47698849 GCF_000442705.2 Elaeis guineensis
AAATTTGCCAAGACTCTTCAAACCATTAATTATATCAGTAAAACGAGTAAACATAGCAGTTATGGACTCATCATACTCCATTTTAAATAATTCATATTTATGCACAAGCATGTTTATTTTAGACTCTTTTACTTGATTTGTTCCCTCATGGGTTACTTCTAACCTATCCCATATTTCCTTAGCAGATGCACAAGTAGAAATGCGATTAAATTTATTTGCATCAAGTGCACAATAAAGAACATTCATAGCTTTAGCATTTAATTGTGCCAATTTCTTATCAACCTCATCCCATTCTCTTTCGGGTTTGGTTGACTCCTCACCATCTATAACCTTGGTGGGTGTGTGAGGACCGTTCACTATGATACTCCACATATCATAGTCGAGTGCTTGTATGAATATCTTCATCCGAGCTTTCCAATAGGTGTAATTAGACCCATTGAAAAGTGGAGGTCGGTTGGTGGATTGCCCCTCGGCTAGAGAAGTGCCGACGTGGGTTGCCATAGATCTTTGGCTCTTTGATTGTTAGATCAAAGAAGGGCTAGAGCACCGGGCTCTGATACCACTTGTTGCCCAGCTATGCAACCCAAGAGGGGGGGTGAATTTGGTTTTAAAAATTTTAGGCTTAACTAATTACTTATGAAAAGTAAATATCAAAAGCTTGATGAATGAGGTGAGAGACTTTAGTTTGAGATTAATTACTTAAAGCAAGAATGCAAGGATATGATGGAGAATTAAAGAGAAACAATAAAGCATGCCACAAACACAAGGATTTATAGTGGTTTGGTGCCAACCTTGCACCTACATCCACTCCCCAAGCTCCTACTTGGGAATTCCAATCCACTATACTTTGTATTCAACCCGAATACAAACGTCGGAAACTCCGACACTAGCTATCCCAAGCTAGTCCACTTATTTCACGGGTACAAGCCGACCCAATACACTCCAATTTCAGGTTCGGATCAACCTTTTCTTGTTTTGGAAACCTTCCAAAACAAAAACAATTACTCACAAAGATTAAATCAGTTTAGAGCACAAATAAGTACAAGAATAGCTCCTTAAATGAGCGAATATAACAATAAATATGCTTTACTCAAATGAAGAAGCCCCTCTTGGATTTCCTCAAAGTGGATGAGAAATGGAATAAATGCTTGAGGAGTTGGTGAGCTTTGATTGAAGGCTTCTTGAAGGCTTTAAATGAGCTCTTGATTGAGGTTGAGAAGTTGGCTTGAGAAACCCTCTCTTGAATGCACTTGAATGCCCTCTTGAATGCTCTTGCTTTTCTCTTTTCAAATCTCTTGAAAGCCTCTTGGATATTTGGATGTCTCTCCTTTTTGTTTTCCATCTTTTGAAACCTTTTATAGCCTTAAGAAATAAAGGAAAAGAAACTAGGCAGAAAAAGAGCCGTTAGAGCACTTAAAGTGAGCATTAAAAGCAACTAAATATGGCCAAAAACTAGCCGTTACAGCCAAATCCCGTCGCAGGGGTCGACTCATGAGTCGACTCATGCCTCAGGGGTCGACTCATGAGTCGACCTCTGTTGCAAACAACAGAAATTTGGGTTTCTGGAATTTTTGGCCCAAACCAGCAGAGGTCGACTCATGAGTCGACTCATGCCTTGTGGGTCGACTCATGAGTCGACTCACAGGTCGAGCCAAACCAAAAAACCAGCGTGCCAACAGAATTTTTAGCGTGCCAATCAGCTCATTGTGCCATGAGTTGACTCATGAGTCGACTCATGCACTTCAAACATTCATAACTCCAAAAATATAAGTCCAAAAATAATGAAATCTTCACCAATAGATCACACATCATTTGTTCTACAGGATGATACTGTCAAATCAGAGTTTTGATAAAATTATGATTTTGCCCCTGAAGAGCATAAGGACTTTTTCAAATAAAAAATATTTGTATCCCTTCAAATTATTTTGTAATCATCAAAATCAATCTAGGAGCAACAATATTGCTAAATTTAAAAGAGCTTTATGGAGAACAGAGTAGGACTGCAAGAAATGAGATATCTAAGCAGTTATTCTATGCCAGAATGATAGAGGGGTCATCTGTACAAAACCATATTTTGATGGTTATTGACCTGATCACTCGATTAGGTCAATTAGATTTTGTTATGGATGGAGAGTTGAGTCAGGATCTAATCCTGCAATCACTTCCAGAATCATTTTCTCAGTTTGTCGTGAACTATCACATGAACAAACTGAATTCTTTCTTGCCTGAGCTGTTAAATATGCTCAAAACAGCAGAGAGATATATCAAGAAGGATAAGGCTCCTCTTCTTCTTGTGAATGGGATCTCCAAGAAGAAGGCAGACAAAAAGGGTTCGAAAAGGAGGCTGAACCCTAAAGGTGGTATAAATAAGAGAAAGAAGGGAAAGAAGACCTCCGGACAGTTGACCTGCTTCCACTATGGCAAGGCAGGTCATTGGAAAAGGAATTGCAAGGCTTATCTTGCAACAGTGAAGACTGGTGCAAATAATGCACCAAAAAGTATGTATGAGATACATACAATATTATCATTGAATTCTTCCATTTCAAACTCATGGGTATTAGATACTGCCTGTGGTTTTCATATCTGCAAATCATTGCAGGGGCTGCAGAAAATTAGAAGTTTGAGGAAGGGAGACTTCGAGCTCTATGGTGCTGGAGGAGATTCTATCCAAGCAGAAGCTGTAGGGTCATATATCTTGAAGTTTCCTTCTGGGAAGATCTTAGAGCTAACAAATTGTTATTACATGCCTAAGATCATTAGAAATATTGTATCTGTACCCTTGTTGATAAAACAAGGATATCAAATATCTGCAACGAGCAATGGTTGCTCGATTAATTTTTCTAATGAAATAATTTGTCATGGCATATTGTAGGAACCAGATCTAGGGTTTCAGGGTTAGATCTTGAAACTTTTTCAAGATCATATAGCGGAAGACTAAAATAAATCAAAATTTATTTTCTAAAATTAGAGAATCCCTAGATCTAAGATCCTATTACATAATTATTACATAGCATTAAATCAAAAATTAAAATATATAAATATAGCATGAACTACATGTTGATCATATCAACATGTTTCTATACCACATCTAATGTATGTATTAAACAATAGATCAGATCTATTACCTTGCAAGTTAGACATTCTAACCTCACTGATCCGAGCTTAAGGATGATGTTGCAAGCCGCACACACGTCCGGCCTCTAGGAGTCATCCACACGAGCCCACGAATCTCGATCAGAAGTCCTGCTTCAGGAAATCAGCACAGTATGCTAGTACTGCGCTGATCCTTCTTTGATGGTTGATCAGGTGCCTCCTTCTTCTTGATTTAGACTCTTCCAAAGATGAAAAGTAGAAGGAGGAGTTTCAGATCTGAGATGCTCTTAGGAAACTCAAGATAGAGGGAGGAAAGATATGAAAACAAAAACCCTAGAAGAAGACCCTCTTCTTCTTCACATTTTTTTTTTTAAACACCCTAACTTGCATCTTTTATATCTCCATGACCCAAAGGTATTTCTATCTGATTTTTGGAAGGAACAAAGGTCTCTCAAATTTCTGACTTCTCCTAAAATTTTATGAAGAAACTCATCTTATATAGAGAGATATGATAGAGTCTTTGTCTAGGTCAAACACCTAGTCAAGGCTTATCCAAACATGGCAAGTTAAGGGATGCCCAACTCTTGAGCACCTTTTCATATTTTCATGCATGGATCACCAGCAAAGGGTGCACAATGTAAACCCTAAAAGCCACAAAAATTTCAAAAAAAATTTGGATAAATTCGGTGCAAAATTGAAAGAGTTTTGGATTTCTAAAACTCTATCTCATAGAATTCGAAATCCAAACTTATTCCTTTTAGATTTGATCCAAACCACCTTCCATGTAAGAGAGAAGAGAGGAGACCTTTTGTGAATGTGGGAGAGATCTGGGAGAGGGCTTTTGTCGCACAAAATAAGTGGAGATTGGCATTGAATTAAGAGAGAGGGCGTGGAGAAGGCTTATGTGGTGCAAGGTGGAATCCTAGTCTTACGAGGATTCTATCTTATGACTTGTTTTAATTTGGTTTCTCAAACCAAATCAAATCAAAATTAGATCAACCCAATTAAAATAGGTCTTAACCCAATTAAGAACCTAATCTAATCAGATTAAATTAGATTTAAATCTGATTTAATTTTCTAATCAAATTAGAAATTAGATTGACCCAAGTCCTAGTTGAACTAGGACTAGTTTTTCCTTGCACTTGGCTTATCCAATAAACTAATTGAACTTGATCCGATCAAGCCTGTTGGTGCAAAAATCTGCTGGCGCCGGATGAGCTGGAGTCGGGGAAGTCGCGGTCGCCATCGGGACTTGCAAAGGAAGTCTAAACCGGAGGTGGGGGTGCTCCGGCAAGACCCTCCGACGCTCAAGTCAGTTCTCTGCCTCAACAAGAATGGAGTGCTCGAACGGAGAATTTAGCAGAGTTTTGAGATAAGAAATAAGCTTATAGAATAACGTATCTGGGTCCTCCTTTTTATAGGCGGAGGAGGTAACGGACTGATGGCGACGTTTGCAACCGCCTCGTAGTGGGCTGCCCAGGGTCAGGCGGAGTATGCGGCGAAGAGTAGTGGAGTGGACTCGTGGCCATTGCTGGAGCGTACCACGTGGAATCTGCCGTGGGAAGTGGGGCGGCGTTTGCTGTCGCATTTTGCCAGCGGATGGGAGAATCGTGCGATATCCGTCGCAGGAGGTGGAGCAGGATTGGGGCCGTTTATCATGGCCTGTCAGGCAGTAATGGAGCCACGTGGGGTCTGCCGCAGTGAGTGGAGCAGAATCATGACCGTTGATACAGCCTGTCAGAGGATAACGGGGTCGCATAGGGTCCGCCGCAGTGAGTGGAGCAGAATCATGGCCGTTGATACAGCCAGGGGATGCGGGTCCATCGGCCGAAGCTGGGGGCTGATGGCGAAGCCCGACTCCCGTAGGAGTCCGGGCGGAGTCTTCCTGCAATCAAGGTTAAAGGCGAAGTTCGGCTCCCGTAGGAGTCCGGACAGTGCTTACCAGTGGTTGAAGTTGAGGATGGAGCCCGGCTCCCGTAGGAGTCCGGGCGGAGCCCGCTTGCGGTTGACGTCGTCGGCGGAGTCTGGCTCCCGTAGGAGTCCGGTGAAGTCTGTCTTCATCTGTTGGAGTCAAGGATGAAGCCCGGCTCCCGTAGGAGTCGGGGCGGAGTCTTCCTGCAATCAAGGTTAAAGGTGAAGTCCGGCTCCCGTAGGAGTCCGGATAGTGCTTTCCAGCAGTTAAAGTTGAGGACGGAGCCCGGCTCCCGTAGGAGTTCGGGCGGAGTCTACCCACTGTTGATGTCGTCGGCGAAGTCCGGCTCCCGTAGGAGTCCGGATGAAGGCTGCTTGCAGCTGTTGGAGTCGAGGACGAAGCCCGGCTTCCGTAGGAGTCGGGGCGGAGTCTTCCTGCAATTAAGGTTAAAGGCGAAGTCCGGCTCCCGTAGGAGTCCGGACAGTGCTTACCAGCAGTTAAAGTTGAGGACGGAGCCCGGCTCCCGTAGGAGTCCGGGCGGAGTCTACCCACTGTTGATGTCATCGGTGGAGTCCGGCTCCCGTAGGAGTCCGGATGAAGTCTGTCTTCATCTGTTGGAGTCCAGGATGAAGCCCGACTCCCGTAGGAGTTCGGACGGAGTCTTCTTACAATCAAGGTTAAAGGCGAAGTCCGGCTCCCGTAGCAGTCCGGACAGTGCTTACCAGCAGTTAAAGCTGAGGACGGAGATCGGCTCCCGTAGGAGTCCGGGCGGAGTCTACCCACTGTTGATGTCGTCGGTGGAGTCTGGCTCCCGTAGGAGTCCGGATGAAGTCTGTCTTCATCTGTTGGAGTCGACGATGAAGCCCGGCTCCCATAGGAGTCGGGGCGGAGTCTTCCTGCAATCAAGGTTAAAGGCGAAGTCTGGCTCCCGTAGGAGTCCGGACAGTGCTTACCAGCAGTTAAAGTTGAGGACGGAGCCCGGCTCCCGTAGGAGTCCGGGCGGAGTCTACCCACTGTTGATGTCATCGGCGGAGTCCGGCTCCCGTAGGAGTCCGGATGAAGTCTGTCTTCATCTGTTGGAATCGAGGACGAAGCTCGGCTCCCGTAGGAGTCCGGACGGAGTCTTCCTGCAATCAAGGTTAAAGGCGAAGTCCGGCTCCCGTAGGAGCCCGGACAGTGCTTACCAGTAGTTAAAGTTGAGGACGGAGCCTGGCTCCCGTAGGAGTCCGGGCGGAGTCTACCCACTGTTGATGTCGTCGGCAGAGTCTGGCTCCCGTAGGAGTCCGGATGAAGTCTGTCTTCATTTGTTTGAGTCAAGGACGAAGCCCGACTCCCGTAGGAGTCGGGGCAGAGTCTTCCTGCAATCAAGGTTAAAGGCGAAGTTCGGCTCCCGTAGGAGTCCGGACAGTGCTTACCAGCAGTTAAAGTTGAGGACGGAGCCCGGCTCCCGTAGGAGTCCGGGCGGAGTCTACCCACTGTTGATGTCGTCGGCGGAGTCTGGCTCCTGTAGGAGTCCGGATGAAGTCTGTCTTCATCTGTTGGAATCGAGGATGAAGCCCGGCTCCTGTAGGAGTCCGGGCAGAGTCTTCCTGCAATCAAGGTTAAAGGCGAAGTCCGGCTCCCGTAGGAGCCCGGACAGTGCTTACCAGTAGTTAAAGTTGAGGATGGAGCCCGGCTCCCGTAGGAGTCCGGGCGGAGTCTACCCACTGTTGATGTCGTCAGCGGAGTCCGGCTCCCGTAGGAGTCCGGATGAAGTCTGTCTTCATCTGTTGGAGTCGAGGATGAAGCCCGGCTCCCGTAGGAGTCCGTGCGGAGTCTTCCTACAATCAAGGTTAAAGGTGAAGTCCGGCTCCCGTAGGAGTCCGGACAGTGCTTACCAGCAGTTAAAGCTGAGGACAGAGCCCGGCTCCCGTAGGAGTCCGGGCGGAGTCTACCCACTATTGATGTCGTCGGCGGAGTTCGGCTCCCGTAGGAGTCTGGATGAAGTCTGTCTTCATATGTTGGAGTCGAGGACGAAGCCCGGCTCCCGTAGGAGTCCGGGCGGAGTGGTCAAGCAGAAGATCCCGCTGAGGACTTCGGCTGTGGTCACTTTTATACCCAACAAAGCCTAAACTAAATCTAATTAAATCATATTTAATTAGACTTAATCTCAGCCCATTGGCTTAATCAAATTAAGCCAATTAGCAATCAAATTGCTAATCGATCCTCCTGCAACACTTGCACTGGGTTAAATATCAATCGTATTGATCATTTAATCCTAGAACGATTCTTAATCGTTGATCAACCATCCGATCGGATCATGAACTCTAATGTGTGTGACCTCATAGGTTCGAACCTAAGCTGATAGCATAAGAACAAATTTCTATACCAATCGAAGTGACCATCTAGCAATGGTACCCGACGATCGGATAGGTCGAATGTGTAGAACAACATCCTTAGAACCCATGCGGATATAGTTTTTATATAATTCATCCCCTTGACCAAAATGATCATAGGACACCCCAGAGTTCAACTGTCAACTCTGATCAGGTTGTCCACATTGTATTTCAAAATATCAAATCCATCTGATGGATTATCCTGGCCAAGGTTTTGCTAAATTGAAATACAGCGACTCATTCTTCTCCAACTCTTGGAGTGGTCAATCCCATCTCGATCACACTCTGACTTTGCAAGTACTTGACTGTGCCCAGAAGCCTTCCATCTCTGAATTAAAAATTCAGTTAGTCCAGTACCAAAGCATAGTGAGTTGCTTGCAAGTCACTAAGGCGATCTCAGGTCTAAGGGACACTTATACCTATATCCCATCAGAGACATTCTGGACAGCAGAATGCTCTGGAGTTGGTCATGTTCAATGATGATGTACCCTTACATCTCACCTGTATGCCATATCAGTGTCTCCACACTCTTTGGTTAAGAGGACAACCAACCCATATGGCCTACAGCGACCTATGCTCGATAGAAGCTGTCGTCCTTATTAACAGCCTATCATTTGATCGTGAACAGTTTTAAGGACTAATCGATAAATCCTCTCTTTATCGAACTTAAATAGTCCTAAGAACTTCATCATAACAACGGAGTTCATTAGAAGATGAAAGCTTATGATGAAGATGCCAAATATATTTTATTTATTAACAAATCAATTACAATACTTGGTTGCTCAACCGTCAACAGCTTGACGATTGGCTTTTTGGGACACATTTCTCAATATTTTTGACAATGGTTTGTTGACTCTATGCTTGAATGATAAAATTTTTCATGTTGATGAAAATAGTAAATGTAAGAGAGATAATGTAAATAAAATCTTACTTTGGCATTATCGACTTGGTCATATTAATGAGACTAGAATTAACAAGTTGTACAAAGAAAAGTTCTTTGATTCTTATGATTATGAATCATTAGGAACTTGTGAATCATGTCTCATGGGTAAAATGACCAAGACTTCATTTAGTGGACATGGAGATAGGACAAACGAGTTGTTAGGAATTGTACATACAGATGTATGTGGCCCTATGACAACTCATGCCAGAGGTGGATACTCATATTTTATTACATTTACAGATGATTTATCTAGGTTTGGATATGTGTATCTTATGAAACATAAATCCGAAGCCTTTGATAAATTCAAAGAGTATCAAAGCATGGTCGAAAAACAAACTGGAAAAAGTATAAAAATCCTTCGATCTGATCAAGGAGGAGAATACTTGTCTAATGAATTTTTAGACCATCTTAAACCAAAGGGAATTATCTCTGAATGGACACCTCCTTATACGCCACAATTAAATGGTGTAGCCGAAAGGAGGAACCATACCTTATTAGATATGGTACGATCCATGATGTGCTTCACTGAATTGCCTACTTCCTTCTGGGGTTATACTTTAGAGACCGCAATAATTATCTTGAATAGAGTACCTTCTAAATCTGTATCTAGCACTCCATATGAAATATGGAGTGGTAAGAAGCCCAATCTTAAATATTTTAAGATATGGGGATGTTCAGCATATCTTAATGAAGCCCAAGTCATTGAGAATGATGAACCTTTGACC
Source organism: Elaeis guineensis (assembly GCF_000442705.2). Taxonomy (NCBI): domain Eukaryota; kingdom Viridiplantae; phylum Streptophyta; class Magnoliopsida; order Arecales; family Arecaceae; genus Elaeis; species Elaeis guineensis. The sequence goes on from NC_026002.2 coordinate 47,669,244, forward strand.
TATACAGAAGCTCTCATGAGTAAGGACTTAGACAGATGGCAGGATGCTATGAAATCCGAGATGGACTCCATGTACACCAACAAAGTATGGACATTGGTTGATGCACCAGAAGGGGTAAACCCTATTGGGTGCAAATGGGTCTATAAGAAAAAGATTGGAGCAGATAGTCAAATAGTAACCTATAAAGCTAGATTGGTAGCTAAAGGTTTCAGACAAAAATAGGGTATTGATTATGATGAAACTTTTTCACCTGTTGCCATGCTCAAATCTATTCGGATAATGCTTGCAATAGCAGCATACTATGATTATGAAATATGGCAAATGGATGTGAAGACCGCCTTCTTAAATGGTTTTCTAGAAGAGGAGGTCTACATGTCACAGCTAGAGGGTTTTGTCTCAAATGATAGACCAAATCTAGTATGCAGGCTTAAGAAATCCATTTATGGATTAAAGCAAGCCTCAAGGAGTTGGAACATCCACTTTGATGTAACAATCAAAGAATTTGGCTTCATCAAAAATGTGGATGAACCTTGTGTGTATAAGAAGACTAGTGGGAGTGCCCTAGTTTTCTTGGTTCTGTATGTAGATGACATACTCCTTATTGGGAATGATATCCCAATGTTACAAACAGTCAAATTATGGCTATCAAATAAGTTTTTCATGAAAGACTTGGGGGAAGCATCCGATATACTTGATATAAAGATCTATAGAGTTAGATCTAAAAGGATGCTAGGCTTATCTCAGTCTAGGTACATTGACTTAATACTGAAAAGATTCAGTATGAATGAAAGTAAAAGAGGTTATTTACCCATGAGTCAAGGCATACATCTCTCTAAGAAGATGTCTCCTAAGACAACTGAAGAGAGAAATAGAATGAGTTCTATTCCTTATGCTTCGGCTGTAGGATCAATAATGTATGCTATGTTATGTACCAGGCCTGATGTAGCTTATGCCTTAGGCATAGGCAGTAGATTTCAGGCTGATCTAGGAGAGGATCATTGGAAGGCTGTAAAAAATATTCTAAAGTACTTAAGAAGGACTAAGGATATTTTTTTCATATATGATGGATCTGATCTTAAACTAGAAGGATACTCTGATTCTAGTTTTCAATCAGACCCAGATGATAGCAAATCTATTTCAGGATATGTCTTTACTTTGAATGGTGGAGCAGTGATTTGGAAGAGTTCTAAGCAGCAAACAGTAGCTGACTCAACCACAGAGGCAGAATACATAGCTGCAAGTGAAACCGCCAAGGAAGCTGTCTGGATGAAGAAGTTCATCACTGAATTAGGCGTTGTTCCTGAGATTGAGAACCCAGTACCACTTTATTGTGATAATACTGGAGCAGTTGCTCAAGCAAAGGAATCCAGGTCTCACCATAAATCCAAACATATTTTGAGATGCTTCCATCTCGTTAGTGAAATAATTGAAAGACAAGATGTTATTATTGAACGAGTAGACACAAAGAACAACATAGTGGATCCATTCACTAAAGCTTTACCACAGCAGCAATTCGATCACCATCTAGATTGTATGGGGTTGAAATATAAGGGAGATTGGCTTTAGTGCAAGTGGGAGATTGAAAGGAATATGCCCTATAAGCTAATCAAAATGTATAAATAGATGGATATTTTTGTCTCCCGACAACTCATGTACTGATGTTTTAAATAAATAAAGGCATTTAGTTTGTCATATGCTGCATCTTATTTTGATGAACCCCATAAATTAGGGCTATGGTTTTAGGGTTATGATGCGATCATACCAAGTGAGACCTAAAATCTTAAAACTCTAATTTTAAATATTCCTAGTCGATGGAACATTGAGTAGGGGATCAATATTTTCGGTAAGACTGATACATCCTGTGTATGCTCGATAGAGAGGGTAATTAATCTCACAATTACTTGTGTATGACACTAATATAAGGATGTAAGTATTCATTAGAGAATAATTCATTGAATTGATCCAATTAAAGAATATCTGATGGAGTCTTATCTACATGTCAACAGATTTTTTCTTATAGTGGGAATTGTGCATGTAAATCTTTTGACCTGAGACTGCCGTAGAACCTTATAAGTATGAATCCATATTTTGGATCATACTCATTCATGATTTAATCATGTACGGGGTGTTCTGGATATGAGGGATTGCTTATGAAGGTTGTGAGTAGGTCAATATGGAAACGATCACTCCTAGTAAGAAGAGATCACATCCTATCTGCTTTAATCAAATAATGATTCAGGAAGACTTTGATCAAAGCATTATGAAAAATTAAAAATAATTTCTAATGTTTAATAAAATCGAATCATTATTATTTAATCAAGAAAAATATGAACATAAAATTGGGTTTGACATTTTTCCATACCCAAACTTATATTCGGGATGCAGGATGATCGTAAGATCAAGTTACACGGTAATTTTCCACTGAAGGGTATTTTTGGTATTTTCATCAAAATTTTATATCTTCTAGGTAGACATGATACGTTGCTAGATGTCAATCATGTCTTGTGAGTTTGATCAAATTAAAGAGTTTAATTCGATCATTAATTAAAAGCTATTCTGATTGATCAAAACGGTTCAGCTTGATTTGACCTAAATTGGCTAGATTGTGTTCTAACCAAATTAGTTTAAATTGTACCTGGACTCACTGCTAGCTAGATGTGGAACCCAATGGGTCACACACAAATAGAATTGATCATGGGTTTAATTTGATTAAACCATGTTTGCAAGTTGAACATGCTAGCACATGTTGCAAACCCTAGCATTTAGATTCGAATTGAATTCAAATCGGGTTCCGATTTGGGCTAATTTAGAACCAACTTGAGCCAAATTGAATTTGGTCTTGAAGTGGGTTTGAAGTGTTTTAATTGGGCTTGCTGTTGGGTGCCAAAAACTAGGGAACCACACACCTAAGAGTCTCTCTCTTGGCATATGGATTTGAATCCATGTGCATGAGCCACATGGCGCATGGATGGAGTTGGCGCCACCTTTAGATAAGGTCTATCCTATTTTTTCTCCGTAACCTTTATTCTACGAATGTATTTTAGATGTCTTAGGAGGTGCCTAAGAGTCCTTCTGAGTATTAAACTCATCGTAGAAGAATTAAGAAAAGGGATAAGGATTAAATCCATGCGCCACCTCTTGAAAGCGCCCCTTTGAAATTTCAAATGGGGAGATAAGTTTTAAATTATCCACGCCCATTAATCTCTTGTGCCATTCTTCAAATTGGCACCATATATCTTGGCCATTGGATGGGCTTCCTTCCAGATCCAAAGGCATGGGTTGATGGCACCAATAAGAGAAGCTTCATGACTTCTCATCTGAACACCGTAAGTTAAGATCGAAGAGTCTTTCTGAAATAAGGCATCTCTTTAACCCAACTTTGATGTACACATGGCATTTCTTAACTTATAGGGCATGAAAAATAGACAAGAGGCATGAGATAATTTGTAAGAGGGCATGAGATGTTTTGGATTGCACCTTTACGTGCAATATAAATAGGGGTGCACGCCGAGGAGTCTCGGTGATTAAGAAATCTTCTTTCTTTCTTACAAGAGGCTCTGCTTGTCCAATTTTCTTTATTCCTTCTCTCTAGCCTAGATAAGGACCTGATAAAGGACAAGAAATCTTTCAAAAGGCTTATAGAATTGGAATAAAAATTAAGGAGACAAGGAGCAAGAAAGAAAGGGAAGAAAAGGTCCAACAGTGTGACAGCAAAAGTCAAGAAAGGAGGTTCTGCCCAAATTACATTTAAATTCTGATAAATCAGAATTTAATTATAGAGTATTTTCTAATAAGTGCTAGAGAGTTGATCGAGTCCTCGTGTGGATCAACGTTGGAGGGTGAACATGTGAGCACTTGGTGGAAACCCAAACAGATTGCTGCCGGCAATTAAGCACAATCAGGGTTTAGCGATAAGAGGTATATTTCTATATCTTTTATTTGATATTAATGAATATTATATGGTTTAATTTCTGATAAGGTGATCTTGGAGTTAGGTTTTAATTTTATGATTTCATAATAATTGCTTTGAAATCCATACTTCCACCATTGCATTAAAACCTTTCATACACTTTGTGTGTAACCCATTGGGTTCTATATCTAGTCAGCAATAGGTCTGAGTTCAAGTCAATTTGATTTGATTAGCATTTAATCTAACTGATCTAGATCTAATCGAGCTAATCCGATTTCAGCAATTAGAACTCTTTCTAATTGGTGATTGAATTAAACTCTTTAATTTGATCAAACCTATAAGACAAGACTGACATCTAGCAACATATCATATCTACCTGAAAGATATAAAATTTTTTATGGAAATACCAAAAATATCATTCAGTGGAAAGTTACCGTGCAATTTGATCCTGCGATCTTTTTGCATCCCAAATATGACTCTTGATATGGAATGATGTCAAATCCAATATCATACTCATGTTTCTCTCAATCCTATATGATGATTCAATTAATAAAATATTAAAAACTCTTTCTAATTTTTTATCTCAATCTTATATGATGATTTAATTAATAAAATATTAAAAACTCTTTCTAATTTTTTATTCTGCTTTGATTAAAGGCTTCCTAAATCATCAATCGATCAGAACAAGTAGGATGTGATTTCCTCTTATCAGGAGTGATTGATTCCATGTTGACCTACTCACAACCTCCATATATATTGTACCATATCTAGAACACCCCGTACATGACTAAGTCATGAATGAGTATGAACCAAAAAGTATGGATTTATGTATACAAGGTTCTATGGTAGTCTCAGATCAAAGGATTACATGCACAACTCCCACTATAAGAAAACATCTCTTGATAGGTAAGTAAATTCCATAAGATGTTTCTTAAGTCAGATCAATTCAGTGAACTCATTCTCTAATGAGCACCCACTTCCTTATATTAGTGTCTCACACAAGTGGCATATGAGATCTGCCACCCTCTCTATCGAGCATACATAGAAAGTGCTAATCTATCCGGAACATTGATCCCCTACTCAATGCTCCTATGACTAAGAATATTCTAAATCAAGATTTTTAGAATTTTAGATCTCATAGGTATGATCTCATCATAATCCTAAACCCATTTTCCTGATTTATGGAGTTCATCATAATCATTACTAAAGTAAAATGCAGCATATGATGAAAAATACCTTTTATTGTTTAAAGAGTCAATACATAAGTCTGGAAGATTACAAGAAAAATCTATTAAAATATAAATTTTGATTGACTTGTAGGGCATATTTCTTTCAATCTCCTACTTGCACTAAAGCCAATTGCCCTTATATTTTATCCCCATACAGTCGAGATAGCGATCGAACTGCTGCTGTGGTAGAGCCTTAGTGAATGGGTCTGCTATATTATTCTTTGTTTCTACTAGTTCAATGACAATATCTTGTCTTTCGATTATTTCACGAATGAGATGGAAGCATCTTAGAATGTACTTGGATTTATGATGAGACCTTGGTTCTTTTGCTTGAGCAACTGCTCCAGTATTATCACAGTAAAGTGGTACTGGATTTTTAATCTCAGGAACGACACCTAACTCAGTGATGAACTTCTTCATCCAGATGGCTTTTTTGGCGGCTTGCAGCTATATATTCTGTCTCAGTGGTTGAGTCAGCTACAGTCTGCTGCTTGAAATTTTTCCAACTAACAGCTCCACCATGAAGAGTAAAGACATACCCTGAAGTTGACTTGCTATCATCAGGATCTGATTAGAAACTAGAGTCAGAATAACTTTCTAGTTTTAAATCAGATCCTCCATATATCAGAAAAATATCTCTAGTTCTTCTTAGGTACTTAAGAATATTTTTTACTGCTTTTCAATGATCTTCTCCTGGATCAGCCTGAAATCTACTAACTATGCCTAAGGCATAGGCAACATCAGGCCTAGTATATAGCATAGCATACATGATCGACCCTACTACCGAAGCATAGGGAATAGAACTCATTCTATTTCTCTCTTCCGGTGTTTTAGGAGACATCCTTTTAGAGAGATGATGCCTTGACTCATAGGTAAATTGTTGGGAAATGTGTCCCAAAAAGCCAATCGTCAAGCTGTTGACGGTTGAGCAACCAAGTATTGTAATTGATTTATTAATAAATAAAATATATTTGGCATCTTCATCATAAGCTTTCATTTTCTAATGAACTCCGTTGTTATGATGAAGTCTTTAGGACTATTTAAGTTCGGTAAAGAGAGGATTTATCGATTAGTCCTTAAAACTGTTCATGACCAAATGATAAGCTGTTAATAAGGATGACAGCTTCTATCGAGCATAGGTCACTGTAGGCCATATGGGTTGGTTGTCCTCTTAACCAAGGAGTGTGGAGACACTGGTATGGCATACAGGTGAGATGTAAGGGTACATCGTCATTGAACATGACCAACTCCAGAGCATTCTGCTGTCGAGAATGTCTTTGATGGGATATAGGTATAAGTGTCCCTTAGACCTGAGATCGCCTCAGTGACTTGCAAGCAACTCACTGTACTTTGGTACTGGACTAACTGAATTTCTAATTTAGGGATGGAAGGCTTCTGGGCACAGTCAAGTACTTGCGAAGTCAGAGTGTGATCGAGATGGGATTGACCACTCCAAGAGTTGGAGAAGAATGAGTCGCTGTATTTCAATTTAGCAAAACCTTGGCCAGGGTAATCCATCAGATGGATTTGATATTTTGAAATACAATGTGGATAACCTGATCAGAGTTGAAGAGGATCTTCTTCTAGGGTTTTTTAGTTTTCATATCTTTCTTCCCTCCATCTTGAGTTTTCTGAGAGTGTCTCAGATCTGAAACTCCTCCTTCTACTTTCCATCTTTGGAAGAGTCCAAATCAAGAAGGAGGCACCTGATCAACCATCAAAGAAGAATCAGCGCAGTACTAGCATATTGTGCTGATTTCCTGAAGCAGGACTTCTGATCGAGATTCGTGGGCTCGTGTGGACGACTCCTAGAGGCCAGACGCGTGTGCGGCTTGCAACATCATCTTTAAGCCCAGATCAGCGAGGTTAGAGCGTCTAACTTGCAAGGTAATAGATCTGATCTATTGTTTAATACATACATTAGATGTGGTATAAAAACATGTTGATATGATCAACATGTAGTTCATGTTATATTTATATATTTTAGTTTTTGATTTAATGCTATTTAATAATCATGTAATAGAATCTTAGATCTAGAGATTCTCTAGTTTTAGAAAATAAATTTTGATTTATTTTAGTCTTCCACTGTATGATCTTGAAAAAGTTTCAAGATCTAACCCTAAAACCCTAGATCTGGTTCCTACAATTGGTATCAGAGCGTAGGTTCTTTATTACATGATTATTTATACATGCTTAGATTATTTTTTAGATTAGATCTAATTTATAATCTAATTATTAAATCTGAAATTAAAATTTTAGATCAATCACAAACTGCAAGGTTGTCCTGCTGTAAGGTTTACCCCTTACAGTGCAAAGGTTATCCTAGTTTGTGTAGATCTATCTTTAATCATAAATTTATTAGATATGATCTAGATTAAATTTATAATTTATTAAATTTAAATGATATTTAAATCTGAAATAAAATTTCTTTGTTAATAATTTTTGTGCAAAGAAATTGTTTATAGTTGAAACTGTTTCAATTACATGAACCTGTTTAGATTAGATCTAAAGTAGTTTCATGTTTATTCCACTTGTATCTTGATTATGAATCAAATATGCAATATGGTTGGTAGAATCATATTGTAAAATTATTTTATAAATATAAAAATTATTTTTTGAAAAGTCAAACCCAACCCTCAGCCCAAAACTTAATTAAGAATTAAGAAGTTGTTTGATTAGGTTCTAGGATTGTGAATTGAAGAACCTAAGACACAAATCATAACACATTGGGTTAATGGGTTAGTGGGAATTAGGTCCATTAATTGGGTTAGACCTATGGTTTGATTAAAGATGGACTTAATTAGAGAATTGACTAAATCTAATCAATTGTTGTCTTAGATTAGGTCAAGGATTCTCTAGATCAATTACAATAGTTGTAGTTGGTCAAGTCCATATCTTTAACGAGAACCAAATGTACTTGATTCTTGGCTAAGTGGTCTAGCACGAACTATTAGGCTGATCTAATCGAAACTAATTAAACCAGTTGGTGTCTAAGGTAAACCAGACCGGTGGTTTTTAATTGGGAGCCCGCTTACCTGGCCATTTCTGATGGTGTCTAAGGCAAGCTTTGACAGACCCTCTCACTGATCGAACTTACCTGGCCTCTTGATGAAATTATGTTTTGATCGGATCACTTGACTATTCGAGCTGACCCATGTCAGCTAGGTACATCAGTGTGACTGATTTAGGTGCTCCTAGACCAGCCCTTTTAATGGTCTCCCTTAAGCTGACTTGGTGAAGCCAGTGGGAGGATCATGATAAGCTGGTTCATCTGACCTCATCCTCTATATTATTTAAATCTTCTAAAATTATTAGGTCCTTAAAATGACAAAGTTATGGAGATAACTGAGTCATAGCCTCCCATTAAGGTGTTTGATAATGAGTCCATGAACTCAATGATCATTGCAGACCCAAAGCCCTGGTGCTTGTTGACTAATGGAATTATCACTCATCATATGATGACTTGAAAGTGTCTCTCTAATGGTGGTTAGGTGAGCCAACCAAAGTTGGGCTTAATTATTCGTTGGTTAGATACATCAAGTATGATCATGTTAATGGTTGGACCTAACCGGATCCTTACAGTGGAGGCCAAAGCCTACTGATTAGGTTTATGGGGCAAAATTAAAATTACTAGAAATTATTTAGAGAAACAATTGGTTATGAACCTACCCTTAGATGTACATGGGTTGGCCAACCAAAGTTGGTCTTGTGTGCAGTCTAAGTGGATTCTAGTACCCACTAAGGAATTAGGGTAATTTCTCGAATTGGAGGTAGAGGCTACCAATTCGAATAAAATAGTGGGAGAAATCTTTTGATTAAAGTCCAAATCTTTAGGTTTAATGAATCAATTACTAATTAGGTTATGGTTCTCCTTTGTGCAAATATGGCCACTTCCCTATCGCTCCGATCATTGTTGGACAATGATAAGTTGGTGGGACCCAACTTCGATAGCTGGTATCGAAAGTTGAAGATAGTCCTGGAGCATGAACGGATCCTATATGTGATAATGGATCCTGCACCTGAGGAGCCAGCTGTCAATGCACGTGGAACAGTCAGAGACACTTATCAGAAGTGGCTCAGTGATCGAACCATGGTGCGCTGTATCATACTGGCTACCATGAGCGACGAGTTCAGTCGCAGATTTGAGACGGCTCAACCAAAGGACATGCTTCAAGTGTTGGAGGATGCTTTTGGCACACCCAATGACGTGGAGAGGCACAAGACTAGTTGTGCCATCTTCAACGCCAAAATACAGGATGGTGCCTCTGTCACTGATCATGTACTGTACATGATCAAGTTGATGGAATGATTGAGCAAGCTCGACTTTCCCTTGCATGAGCAGCTTGGAAAAGATGCAATACTGAACTCGCTGCCCAAGTCTTATCTCCCATTCCTCACTCATTATAGAATGACAAAGCCTAAAGTAAACTACCATGGATTACTGGGGTTGCTTCAGAACTTTGAGAAGGATCACCAACTCCTCAAGGAGTCGGTGAACTCAGTGGGAGGTTCGTCTTTTAATTCTCGAACCTTTAAGAAAGGGAAGAAGAACAAGAAGAAGAAAGTGAAGAAGGTGCAAGTTCAGGCTGGAACATCAGTGCAAAGCTAGACCAAAAAGATCAAGCCTGATAAGAGTCTATTCAACTGGCAAACACCCTAGATTAGATAGTGTGTCAGATATCTACTTATGGCACTGTAGGCTAGGTCATATAAACAAGAACAGAATAAACAGGTTGACTCAAGAGGGAATCCTCGAAGTCAGTGATTGTGAATCACTTCCAACCTGTGAGTCCTGTCTTCTTGGTAAAATGACCAAGTCACCTTTTACTGGAAAAGGTGAGAGAGAGCTACTGAGCTCTTGGGCCTAGTACATACTGATGTATGCGGGCCCATGAGCATCAGTGCTAGAGATGGATATTTCTACTTCATAACTTTCACGGATGACCTATCCCGATATGGATATGTCCATCTGATGAAACATAAGTCGGATTCATTTGAAATGTTCAAATGATTCTGAAGTGAAGTAGAAAAATAAACTGGGAAGAGTATTAAAACTCTTCGATCTGATCGAAGAGGAGAATACCTTTCTAGTGAATTTCTCACATATCTAGGAGAGAATGGAATTCTCTCCCAATGGACTCCTCTAGGAACACCACAGCATAATGGTGTGTCTGAAAGAGGAATCGGACTCTGTTAGACATGGTCCGATCCATGATGGGTTTTGCTAGCTTGCCGATATCCTTCTGGGGATATGCTCTCGAATCGGCCTGTTATCTGTTAAATAGGGTTCCAAGTAAGTCTGTAATTAAGACTCCATATGAGATATGGACGGGATGTAAGCAAGCACTTTCACACCTTAGGATCTGGGGGTGCCCGGCCTATATCAAACGATTAGTCATAGACAAACTTGGACCTAGGTCTGACAAATGCTCATTCATAAGGTATCCCAAAGAGACAAAAGGATATTTTTTCTACCATGCTGATGAACAAAAGGTGTTCGTCAGCCTTAAGGCAATCTTTTTAGAAAAGAAGTTCCTTGGTGAAGGAACCGTTGCCTCCAAGGTTGAACTTGATGAAGTTCAACAGGTAGAAGGACCGACACCAATAGCTGAACCTGAGTCGGATATGATTAGATCAGATCCAGAGCCCAATATACCTGCACCATTAAGGCGATCCGATAGAGTACCGCATCAGCCAGATAGATACTACGATTTCTTGGTCCGAGATGGTGATCCCATCGAATTTGATGAGAATAATGAGGATCTGATCATCTATATGGATGCAATGCAGAGACCTGATTCTGAGAAATGGCTTGAAGCCATAAAATCTGAAATGGAGTCCATGTAGGTCAACGATGTATGGACATTGGTTGACCCACCTGAAGGGGTTAAACCCATTGGGTGTAAATGGGTCTTCAAAAGGAAGAGGGGCACAGATGGAAAGGTGGAGACCTATAAAGCCCATCTGGTCGCCAAGGGGTATCGTCAACGTTATGGTATTGACTATGACGAGATGTTTTCCCCTGTGGCAATGTTTAAATCCATTCAGATAATGCTTGCAATAGCTGCCCATCTGGATTATGAGATCTGGCAGATGGATGTAAAGACAGTCGTCCTGAATGGAGAGCTGATCGAAGAGGTGTATATGATACAACCTGAGGGGTTTACATCCACAGATGAGTCCAAGGTGTGCAAGCTTCAGATATCCATTTATGGATTGAAGCAAGCTTCTCAGAGTTGGAACATGCATTTTGATAAGGTGATCAAAACGTATGGCTTCATTAAGAATGGAGAAGAGCTCTACATCTATAAATGGGCAAATGGTCCAGTTGTGGTATTCCTTATCTTGTACGTGGATGATATTCTCTTAATCGAGAATGACATCCCCGCACTATAGGGAATAAAAGTTTGGTTGTCATCACAGTTCTCCATGAAGGACTTGTGTGAAGCATCCTACATCCTAGGGATGAAGATCTATAGGGATAGATCTAAAAGGATGCTTGGGTTATCTCAGTCCATGTACATAGACACTGTGCTGAAGAGGTTCAGCATGGAGAATTCAAGAAGGGCTATCTACCGATAGGCCAAAAAATTTCTCTCTCTAAGAAGGATTATCCGACAACTCCTGAAGAGAGAGAGCGTATGAGTAGAGTCCATATGCTTCAGTCGTGGGATCTATCATATACGCCATGACATGTACAAGACCAGATGTGGCATACTCACTAGGAGTAGTGAGTAGATACCAATCTGATCCTGGAGAAAACCACTGGAAAGTGGTTAAACCATCCTTAAGTATTTGAGAAATACTAAGGACCAATGGTTGGTTTATGGCGAGTCAGATCTGAAACTTGTGGGGTTCACAGACTCCAGCTTCCAATCTGACCATGATGACAGCAGGAGTGTGTCGGGTTATATCTTTACTCTGAATGGTGGAGCCATCTGCTGGAAGAGTTTCAAGCAGCATACTATGGCAGACTCTGTTTGTGAAGTGGAGTACATCGCAGCATCGGAAGCCGCGAAAGAAGCTGTGTGGCTGAGAAAATCTATCACTGAGCTCGGAGTAGCACCCTCCCTCGATGGTCCAGTCCTGCTCTACTGCGACAGCACTGGTGCCATAGCTCAGGTGAAGGAACCCAAAGCACATCAGCGGATGAAGCACATCTTGCGTTGCTTCCACCTGGTCCGGAAGATCGTGGATCGAGGTGACGTCGACCTTCAGAAGATCGACGGAAAGGAGAACCTAGCCGACCCCTTCACTAAAGCCCTAGCAATAAAGGAGTTCGACAACCACAAGTCGAAGATGGGTATTAGATACTGTGTCGAGTGGCTTTAGGACAAGTGGGAGTTGTTGGAAAATGTGTCCCAAATAGCCAATCGTCAAGCTGTTGACGGTTGAGCAATCAAGTATTGTAATTGATTTGTTAATAAATAAAATATATTTGGCATCTTCATCATAAGCTTTCATCTTCTAATGAACTCTGTTGTTACGATGAAGTCCTTAGGACTATTTAAGTTTGATAAAGAGAGGATTTATCGATTAGTCCTTAAAACTGTTCACGACCAAATGATAAGCTGTTAATAAGGACGACAACTTCTATCGAGCATACGTCGCTGTAGGCCATATGGGTTGGTTGTCCTCTTAACTAAGGAGTGTGGAGACACTGGTATGGCATACAGGTGAGATGTAACGGTACATCATCATTGAACGTGACCAACTTTAGAGCATTTTGCAGTCAAGAATGTCTTTGATGGGATATAGGTATAAGTGTCCCTTAGACCTGAGATCGCCTCAGTGACTTGCAAGCAACTCACTGTGCTTTGGTACTGGACTAACTGAATTTCTAATTCAGGGATGGAAGGCTTCTGGGCACAGTCAAGTACTTGCGAAGTCAGAGTGTGATCGAGATGGGATTGACCACTCCAAGAGTTGGAGAAGAATGAGTCGCTGTATTTCAAATTAGCAAAACCTTGGCTAGGGTAATCCATCAGATGGATTTGATATTTTAAAATACAATGTGGACAACCTGATCAGAGTTGACAGTTGAACTCTGGGGTGTCCTATGATCATTTTGGTCAAGGGGATGAATTATATGAAAACTATATCCGCATGGGTTCTAAGGATGTTGTTCTACACATTCGACCTATCCGGTCGTCGGGTACCATTGCTAGATGGTCACTTCAATTGGTATAGGAATTTATTTCTATGCTACCGGCTTAGGTTTGGACCTATGAGGTCACATACATTAGAGTTCATGATCTGATCGGATGGTTGATCAATGATTAAGAATCGTTCTAGGATTAAATGATCAATACGATTGACATTTAACCCAGTACAAGTGTTGCAGGATGATCGATTAGCAATTTGATTGCTAATTGGCTTAATTTGATTAAGCCAATGGGTTGAGATTAATTCTAATTAAATATGATTTTATTATATTTGGTTTGGGCTTGATTGGATCAAGTTCAATTGGTTTATTGGATAAGCCAAGTGCAAGGAAAAACTAGTCTTAGTTCAACTTGGACTTGGGTCAATCTAATTTCTAATTTGATTAGAAAATTAAATTAGATTTAAATCTAATTTAATCTGATTAAATAAGGTTATTAATTAGGTTAAGACCTATTTTAATTAGGTTGATCTAATTTTGGTTTGATTTGGTTTGAGAAACCAAATTAAAACAAGTCATGAGATAGAATCCTAGTAAGACTAGGATTCCACCTTGCGCCACATAAGCCTTCCCCACGCCCTCTCTCTTATTCAACCCCAATCTCCACTTATTTTGTGTGACAAAAGCCCTCTCCCAGGTCTCTCTCATGTTCACAAAAGGTTTCCTCTCTTCTTTCTTACATGGAAGGTGGTTTGGATCAAATAAAAAAGGAATAAGTTTGGATTTCGAATTCTATGAGATAGAGTTTTAGAAATCCAAAACTCTTTCAATTTTGCACTGAATTTATCCAAATTTTTTTTGAAATTTTTATGGATTTTAGGGTTTACATTGTGCACCCTTTGCTGGTGATCCATGCATGAAAATATGGAGGAGGTGCTCAAGAATTGGGCGCCCCTTAACTTGCCATGTTTGGATAAGCCTCGACTAGGTGTTTGACCTAGATAAGGATTCTATCATATCTCTCTATATAAGATGAGTTTCTTTATAAATTTTAGGTGATGATAGAGATTTGAGAGACCTTTGTGCCATACAAAAATCAAAGAGAAAGACTTTTGGGTCATGGAGATATAAAAGATACAAGTTAAGGTATCTAGAGAGAAAAACGTGAAGAAGAAGAGGGTCTTCTTCTAGGGTTTTTTAGTTTTCATATCTTTCCTCCCTCCATCTTGAGTTTCCTGAGAGTGTCTCAGATTTGAAACTCCTCCTTCTACTTTCCATCTTTGAAAGAGTCCAAATCAAGAAGAAAGACGCACCTGATCAACCATCAAAGAAGGATCAACGCAGTACTAGCATACTGTGCTGATTTCCTGAAGCAGGACTTCTGATCGAGATTCATGGGCTCGTGTGGATGACTCCTAGAGGTCGAATGCGTGTGCGGCTTGCAACATCATCCTTAAGCTCGGATCAGCGAGGTTAGAGCATCTAACTTGCAAGGTAATAGATCTGATCTATTGTTTAATACATACATTAGATGTGGTATAAAAACATGTTGATATGATCAACATGTAGTTCATGCTGTATTTATATATTTTAATTTCTGATTTAATGCTATGTAATAATCATGTAATAAAATCTTAAATCTAGAGATTCTCTAATTTTAGAAAATAAATTTTGATTTATTTTAGTCTTTCGCTGTATGATCTTAAAAAAGTTTCAAGATCTAACCCTGAAACCTTAGATCTGGTTCCTACATAAATAACTTCTTTTACTTCCATCCATGCTAGACCTCTTTAGCACTAAGTCTATGTACCTGGATTGGGACAAGCCTAACATCCTCTTAGATCTATCCCTATAGACTTTATACCTAGTATATAGGATGCTTCACCCAAATCCTTCATGAAAAACTTACTTGATAGCTATGTCTTGACCGATTGTAACATTGGGATATCATTCCCAATAAGAAGTATGTCATCCACATATAAAACTAAGAAGACAATGACGCTCTCACTAGTCTTCTTGTATACACAAGGTTCATCCATATTTTTGATAAAGCCAAACTCTTTGACTGTAACATCAAATTGGATGTTCCAACTCCTCGAGGCTTGTTTTAATCCATAAATAGATTTCTTAAGCTTGTATACCTTATTTTCTCTCCTTTTTGAGACAAACCCTTCTGACTGAGACATGTAAACCTCTTCCTCAAGATAACCATTAAGGAAGGTGATCTTCACATCCATTTGTCAAATCTCATAATCATGGTATGCTGCTATTGCAAGCATAATCCGTATAGATTTGAGCATGACAACAGGTGAAAATATTTCATCATAATCAATACCCTGTTTTTGCCTGAAACCTTTAGCTACTAATCTAGATTTATAGATTTCAACTTGGCCATCCGCTCCAATCTTTTTCTTATAGACCCATTTACATCCGATAGGGGTCACACCCTCTGGTGCATCAACCAAAGTCCACACTTGGTTAGATTACATTGAGTCCATTTCAGATTTTATAGCCTCTAGCCATTTGTCTGAGTCCCTTCTCATGATGGCTTCTGTATAGGTCTGTTGGTGCAAAAATCTGAAGGCGCCGGATAAGCTGGAGTCGGGGAAGTCGCGGTCACCGCCGGGACCTGCAAAGGAAGTCTAAACCGGAGGTGGGGTTGCTCCGGCAAGACCCTCCGACGCTCAAATCAGTTTTCTGCCTCAACAAGAATGGAGTGCTCGAACGGAGAATTTAGCAGAGTTTTGAGATAAGAAATGAGCTTATAGAATAACGTATCTAGGTCCTCCTTTTTATAGGCGGAGGAGGTAACGGATGGATGGCGACGTTTGTAACCGCCTGGTAGTGGGCTGTCGAGCGTCAGGCGGGATTTGCTGCGAAGAGTAGTGGAGTAGACCCGTGGCCATCGCTGGGGCGTGCCGCATGGAATTTGTTACAGGCAGCGGAGTCACGCAGCACCCACCGTAGGGAGTGGAGCAGAATCATGGCCGTTGATACAGCCTGTCAGAGAATAATGGGGTCGCGTAGGATCTGCCGCAGTGAGTGGAGCAGAATCATGGCCGTGGATACAGCCTGTCAGAGAATAATGGGGCTGCGTAGGATCTGCCGCAGTGAGTGGAGCAGAATCATGGCCGTTGATACAGTCTGTCAGAGAATAATGGAGCTGCGCGGAACCCACCGTAGGAGGTGGAGCAGGACCGTGGCCGTGATTGTGGCCTGGGAGTGCTGATCTGCTGGCTGAAGTTCGGCAGCGGCCGGAGACTGGCCCCCGTAGGGGTCCGGGCAGTGTCCTTCTTGCGATTGGGGTCATGGGTGGAGTCCGGACGCAGTCTTTCTATAACCGTCGGGGTGGAGGATGAAGCCCGACTCCCGTAGGAGTCCGGGAGGAATCTTCCTGCAATCAAGGTTAAAGGCGAAGTCTGGCTCCCGTAGGAGTCCGGACAGTGCTTACCAGCAGTTGAAGTCGAGGACGGAGCCTGGCTCCCATAGGAGTCCGGGAGGAGCCCGCTTGCGGTTGACGTTGTCGGCGGGGTCCGGCTCCCATAGGAGTTCGGACGAAGGCTGCTTGCAGCTGTTGGAGTCGAGGACGAAGCCCGGCTCCCGTAGGAGTCCGGGAGGAATCTTCCTGCAATCAGGGTTAAAGGCGAAGTCCGGCTCCCGTAGGAGTCCGGACGGAATCTTCCTGTGGTCAATTCTGCTGAGGATTTCGGCTGTGGGTATTTTTATACCCAACACCAGACAGTGCTTACCAGCGGTTGAAGTCGAGGATGGAGCCCGACTCCCGTAGGAGTCTGGGAGGAGCCCGCTTGCGGTTGACGTTGTCGGCGGGGTCTGGCTCTCGTAGGAGTCCGGACGAAGGCTGCTTGCCGCTGTTGGAGTCGAGGACGGAGCCCGGCTCCCGTAGGAGTCCGGGAGGAGCCCGCTTGCGGTTGACGTTGTCGGCAGGGTCCGGCTCCCGTAGGAGTCCGGACGAAGGCTGCTTGCCGCTGTTGGAGTCGAGGATGAAGCCCGGCTCCCGTAGGAGTCTGGGAGGAATCTTCCTGCAATCAGGGTTAAAGGCGAAGTCCGGCTCCCGTAGGAGTCCGGTCGGAATCTTCCTGTGGTCGATTCTGCTGAGGATTTTGGCTGTGGGTATTTTTATACCCAACACCAGTCCCCTATTTCGAGTTTGAATTTCAAATGAAGGAAGTACAGAGAGAGAGAGATGGGCACAGCCGAAGCCGTCCCCTCGAATCTTGCGCACCGTCGCCCCCAGATATTTTGGCATTCAATGTGTGCACGTCAGAGCCCATTTTTCGGTGAAGGTGACTTGAAGAGTCATTTCGGAACCCCCATCAGAACGCTATCCCAAGCGTCGCGCTACGGAATTTGCGAACGGTCAACCTTTGATAGCGATGAGGGGGACATGCGGGACACGCGGCACGCACCAGCTGCCCAGGAGCACCCGCCGCCATAACTGCGCTGGGATCCGTCGGCTATTTAAACCCCCTAACCTCCTTTCGTGGCCTCATCCTGTTGATAGGACCTTTCTTTTGCCTGAGAGCTTAGCTACCCAGCCATTCCCTAGCACTGGTCCTTGGCTTCTTCAGTCCCCCGACTCTTCTCTGAGGGTTTCCACGCCGTGCCCTCCATCCCGGAGGCTATTCTTGAGGGGATGTTTAGGGCTTGGAGGGAGGAGAGGAGGAGAACGACGGCCGGTGAGAATCTCCATCATTTTAAAGGGGGCTCGAGGAAGAATTCCTTCAACAACGGGGGTTTAATAGCGGGGCCGCCGATGAAGTTACTCTGCCGAGAATTTCGGAGCAGCAAGGGAGGTGATACCGGTCAAGAGAGCAGAGCTGCCGTCATAAGCTGTGGCGAGATCCTTGATGCCGTCGGGGCCGAGGGACCAGAGGCGGTCGGCGTCGACGGTGGGGCAGTAGAATTTGTTGCGGGGATGGTGGAAGTAGCGCATGCGACCTTGCGGAGCATTTTGGGTGGCGGCTGTCGCGGAGCGTTCGGAGGTGGAGCATACATCTGGCACTACTGCTGCCTCCGAGGTGACTCCGGTTCTTCTTGAAACAGGTCTTCGACACTGCCGCTTTGCACCCACCATCCCCGGGAATCTATCCCACCCTTTTCCCCCTAGGGTTGGGACGTCGGTGATGGAGTGAAGCGAGGTGGGGCGAGAGCTGATAGGTCGTTACACGCACTGGAGAACGCGGCTGAGAAGGACAGGAACGGGAAGAGGAGTTTGCAGCTCGGAGCGGCCTTCGGTATACCCCTTCCAGGCCGTGCCCGCGAGGCTTGCGACGATGTACATTTTACATTTTTTTTTTTTCCGACCCACGGGTCTTGTAACGTATACCTTGCTAAATGAAAAGAGGATTTAGTTACCTTGTTTGCATCTTGCATTGAATGGTTGTCTGCCGAACTTCTTTATTTTCCTTTCCTCTCTCTTCCTTCTTTTCTTTTTTTTCATATTGCCCCGAGGTCATCGACGACCTCTTTTATTCGTGTAGGGTTGTTATTTGCCGAGCTCCTTTTTGACTTTTACGCCGTTCGAAGATATCCAGTCATCATTCCGTTAACGGCCGCAGGTTCATTTGGGGTCATTCGGGCCCGGGGTCCCACCTGGAGCTTGAATTCGGGGATCTGAGCTTCCATTGCCCTTGTGCGCTGTTTGCTCTCCAATCATCGCTGTTGCGAGCCATAGCCTTCCCCTTCTTTTCTCTTTTTTTTTTTTTTTTTTGAAGTCGTGGCTGAGTTCGGCTCCCGTGGGAGCCCGAACGGAGAATCCCTCTTGAGGTTGGAGTTGTGGGCGAAGCCCGGCTCTCGTAGGAGTCCGGGCGGGGTTATCCTGTAGTTGATGCCTGCGATGGAGCCGGCTCTCGTAGGAGTCCGGGCTGGGCTTACCATCGGTCAGAGTTGCTTAAGTTAGGGCAAGGTTTCCCTTTTGGGGGGTGCATAGAGGCGTTGCAGGGCCTCTCCCCTCATCCGGTCTAAATGGAACGGCCTTCGCCTTTGCTCAAGTTAGGGCGAGGTTCTCCTCCTGTCCCTAACAGGGCTGTGGGGGCACATATGGGCGTTGCAAGGCCTCTCCCCCCATCCGGTCTAAATGGAACCGGGCCTTCGACTTTGCTCAAGTTAGGGCGAGGTTCTCCTCCTGTCCCTAACAGGGTTGTGGGGCACATATGGGCGTTGCAAGGCCTCTCCCCCCATCCGGTCTAAATGGAACCGGGCCTTCGACTTTGCTCAAGTTAGGGCGAGGTTCTCCTCCTGTCCCTAACAGGGCTGTGGGGGCACATATGGGCGTTGTAAGGCCTCTCCCCCCATCCGGTCTAAATGGAACCGGGCCTTCGACTTTGCTCAAGTTAGGGCGAGGTTCTCCTCCTGTCCCTAACAGGGCTGTGGGGGCACATATGGGTTGTAAGGCCTCTCCCCCCATCCGTCTAAATGGAACCGGGCCTTCGACTTTGCTCAAGTTAGGGCGAGGTTCTCCTCCTGTCCCTAACAGGGCTGTGGGGGCACATATGGGCGTTGCAAGGCCTCTCCCCCCATCCGGTCTAAATAGAACCGGGCCTTCGACTTTGCTCAAGTTAGGGCGAGGTTCTCCTCCTGTCCCTAACAGGGCTGTGGGGGCACATATGGGCGTTGTAAGGCCTCTCCCCCCATCCGGTCTAAATGGAACCGGGCCTTCGACTTTGCTCAAGTTAGGGCGAGGTTCTCCTCCTGTCCCTAACAGGGCTGTGGGGGCACATATGGGCGTTGTAAGGCCTCTCCCCCCATCCGGTCCTAAAGGAACCGGGCCTTCGACTTTGCTCAAGTTAGGGCGAGGTTCTCCTCCTGTCCCTAACAGGGCTGTGGGGCACATATGGGTGTTGTAAGGCCTCTCCCCCCATCCGGTCTAAATGGAACCGGGCCTTCGACTTTATGAGGTTGCCCTTTTGTTTTTGATACAATTTGCTTGTATTGTCCAAAGACACAGGGGTATGAGACTTTCGATTAAAACGAAGTCACTGGTAGTACATACGCAAGTTTTCTGAGCTCCATGGTCGCGGGAGGTCGCTCCTCCGAGCTCCTTAAGGTAATAAGCTCCGGGCCGGACTACTTCTTTGACCTCATAAGGTCCCTCCCAGTTTGGGGCGAGTTTCCCCCTGTCCTGGGGTTGCGAGACAGCAGCTCATCGGAGCACTAGATCTCCTGCTTTGAAGGCCTTGTTCTTGACCCGGGCGTTGTAATATCGAGCAACTTTCTGTCTGTAGGCTGCCATTCGAACCTGAGCGATTTCCATCTTTCTTCCAGCAGGTCGAGGTTAGCTCTGAGACTTTGTGAATTTTGGTGTTCGTCGAATGCCACGACTCGTGCCGACGGGAGTTTAAGCTCGATCGGGATGACGGCTTCTGTACCAAAGGCTAAAGCAAAGGGAGTCTCCCCTGTAGGCAACCTTTGTGTAGTTCGATACGCCCATAGCACATGATAAAGCTCGTCCGCCCAAGTTCCTTTTGCTTTTTCAAGCCTTGTCTTAATCCCCTGCAAAAGGGTTCTGTTAGTCACCTCAGCTTCGCCGTTCGCCTCGGATGGGCTACCGATGTGAAGTTGTGGGAGATGTTTAGATCTTCATAAAATTCGGTGAATCTGGCCCCCGCGAATTGTCGCCCATTATCAGTGATGAGGGTTCTAGGTAGACCGAACCTGCACACAATTGATTTCCAGACAAAATCTTGTACTTTCGCTTCTGTGATTTTTGCTAGTGGTTCGGCCTCAACCCATTTGGTGAAGTAGTCGATTGCTACAAGGAGGAACTTTCTTTGTCCAGATGCCATGGGAAAGGGGCCAAGGATGTCCATCCCCCACTGTGCAAAAGGCCATGGGGCACTCAAGGGTGTAAGCTCGGTGGCGGGCTGTCTCTGGACGTTGGCGTATCTCTGGCATCGATCACACTTTTTGACATATTCAATCGAATCATGATGCATTGTTGGCCAGTAGTATCCTTGGCGAAGTAGATTGTGGGATAAAGATCTGGCTCCCACATGGTTTCTGCAAACTCCCTCGTGTACTTCCCATAAGGCGTAGTCAGCTTCCAAGGGCCGGAGGCATCTCAAAGGGGCAAGGAATATGATCTTTTGTATAATTTGCCCTCATAAAGGATGTATCGGGAGGCTTGATTTCGGAGCTTCCGAGCCTCCTTCGCATCCTGGGGGAGAACTCCATCTTTAAGATAAGTTATCAGCGGGTCGATCCAGCTGGGCTCGTGGTCGACTTCCATTATGGGCCGCGATTCTTCTGTACTCGGATGCTTTAGAACTTCAAAGAGGACGCCTTTGGGCAGTTCGGTCGGAGCCGATGTCGCCAGCTTGGAGAGAAGATCGGCTCTGATATTCTCCAGCCTTGGGATCTGCCTAATGTGAAACTGCTAAAGGCGGGGGTAAGCTCCTTTACTTTCTCAAGATATTTAGCCATACTGTCCTCCCGTGCTTCATAACTCCCGCTGACTTGACCCACCACTAGTTGGAAGTCGCTGTGTACCCGGAGTTGACCTATTCCCAGCTCTTTGGTGATTCTCAATCCCGCAATTAGAGCTTCATATTCCGCTCCATTGTTGGTTGCAGGAAATTCGAAACGCAGAGCGTACTCCGTGATGACTCCCTCCGGGCTGACCAAGATCAGGCCTGCACCCGCGCCTGCCATGCTGGAAGATCCGTCCACATAGAGGGTCCAAAAGCAATCAGAGGGATCGGCCTCTTTGTTGGGGGAGCTCGGGTGAGACTTCTGGTTGTCAACTTCGCCCTGCTCGGGTTCGGCCTCCTCCGGGATGGTGCACTCTACTATGAAATCTGCCAATATTTGGGCCTTTATTGTTGGTCTAGGTCTGTAGTTGATGTCGAATTCCATGAGCTCAATCGCCCATTTTGCCATTCTTCCGGAGGTGTCAGCCCGGTGCAAAACCGCCTTGATGGGTTGGTTAGTGAGTAGCGTCACAGTGTGCCCTTGAAAGTAGGGCCGGAGTCTCCGAGCTGCAATCAACAAGGCGTAGGTCAGTTTTTCCAATTTGGTGTACCTGGTCTCGGCGTCCCTCAATGCGCGGCTGATGTAGTAAACTGGTCGCTAGATTTTCATTTCTTCTTTGACAAGGACGGCCGCGAGGGCTGTGGGAGAGACCGCCAGGTACAAAAATAGTTCCTCCCCAGATTCGGGCTTCGCTAGCAGCGGGGGTGAGCTAAGGTAGCTTTTTAATTCTTCAAATACCTGTTGGCATTCAGAGGTCCAACAAAAGTTCTTCGGCTGCTTGAGGGTTTGAAAGAAGGGCAAGCATCGTTCGGCCGACCTCGCGATAAAATGGTTAAGAGCCGCTATCCTCCCTGTGAGGCACTGAACTTCCTTGATCGACTTTGGGGCGGTCATCTCTTGGATGGCGTGAATTTTCTCCGGGTTGGCCTCAATTCTGCACCCCGATACCATGAAGCCCAGGAACTTTCTGGAGGTTACCTCAAAAGCGCATTTAGTTGGGTTCAGCTTCATTTTATACTTTCGAAGAGCGCCAAAAGTTTCCTCGAGGTCGGCGACATGATTTCTGGAGGATCTATTTTTTACAAGCATATCGTCCACGTAGACCTCCATGTTTCGGCCGATCTGCTCTTTGAAGATTTTATTCACCAGCCGTTGGTAGGTCGCACCCATGTTCTTGAAGCCGAACGGCATGACCCGGTAGCAGTAAAGACCGCGATTAGTGATGAAAGCTATCTTTTCTTCATCTCTCGATGCCATTCTAATTTGATTATAGCCGGAAATGCATCCATAAAAGTGAGGAGCTCATGGCCTGAGGTAGCGTCTACTAGTTGGTCGATTCTGGGAAGGGGGTAGCTGTCCTTTGGACAGGCCTTATTCAGCTTTTTGAAGTCTATGCACATCCTCCACTTGCCGTTTGCTTTCTTGACCAATACAACATTGGAAATCCAATCAGGATAATTGACTTCCTTAATGAATCAGGCCTTGAGAAGCTTATCCACTTCCTCGGCTATCACCTTTTGCCTCTCCGGGGCATGACTCCAGATTTTTTCTTTTGTCGGTCTATGCTTGGGGTCGACAGCCAGATGATGTTCCATGACCTCCGTGTCGATCCCTGGCATGTCAGCTGGGACCCAAGCGAAAACATCCGCATTCCTCCGGAGGAAATCAACAAGGTGCATCCGTACCTCCTCCCCCAGGTCGAAACCAATTAACACCACATGCTCCGCGTTCCCATCATTCAGGGGAATTGGTACCAGATCTTCGATTGGGCCGCCCCTTTCTTCAGTGAGGTCGTCGCGAGCATCCAATCCATCGACGGGATAGGAGTCAGCCCTGTCGCTTCTTTGCAAGGCGATGTTGTAGCAGTGTCTGGCCAGAGCCTGGTCTCCCCGGACCTCTCCGATCCCCTGGTTGGTGGGGAACTTCAATTTCAGATGGTAGGTTGAAACAACAGCTTTGAGAGCATTGAGGCCGGGTCGGCCAAGGATTGCATTGTAGGCAGATGGTGCCTTTACCACCAAAAAATTCACCAGAGCCCTGGACTGCTTTGGATGCCGACCTGCAGCCACAATCAAATCTATCATTCCCTCCGTTGGAATGGCGTCACCAGTAAACCCAATCAGGGGGGAGCAAATCGGCCTCAGATGACCACCAAGGGTGGACATCCTTGAAAAGGCATCGTAGAACAGGATGTCGGCCGAACTTCCGTTGTCAACAAGAATGCGACGGACGTCGTAGTTCGCTATATTCAAGGAAACTACGACCGTGTCGTTATGAGGGAATTGGACTCCCTGGGTGTCTTTTTTAGTAAAGGTTATGGGTTCTTCAACCTTTCGCCGCTTGGGGGAAGCAGCTGTTATGCTGGTTGCCTCCCGCTGGGATTCCCCACAGATGATGTTGATGAAATTCGGCAGAGACCAGTCATCCGGCCACCCCTTATCGGCGACTATAGCCGGGGGTAGTTGTGCAGAGGTCCCGCGAGAAGGCATCAAATGAGGGAAGGAGGGTTAGATGCCAGAAAAGATGATCGGAATTGGATCCATTGAGCGCTCCTTTAAGAACAAGGGTACTGCGAAGACACGCCCCTTCCTCTAGCGCCAATCCTGTTGGTGCAAAAATCTGAAGGTGCCGGATAAGCTGGAGTCGGAGAAGTCGCGGTCGCCGCCGGGACCTGCAAAGGAAGTCTAAATCGAAGGTGGGGTTGCTCCGGCAAGACCCTCCGACGCTCAAGTCAGTTTTCTGCCTCAACAAGAATGGAGTGCTTGAACGGAGAATTTAGCAGAGTTTTGAGATAAGAAATGAGCTTATAGAATAATGTATCTGGATCCTCCTTTTTATAGGCAGAGGAGGTAACGAATGGATGGCGACGTTTGTGACCGCCTCGTAGTGGGCTGTCGAGCGTCAGGCGGGATTTGCTGTGAAGAGTAGTGGAGTAGACCCGTGGCCATTGCTGGGGCGTGCCGCGTGGAATTTGTTACAGGCAGCGGAGTCACGCAGCACCCGCCGTAGGGAGTGGAGCAGAATCATGGCCGTTGATATAGCCTGTCAGAGAATAATGGGGTCGCGTAGGATCTACCGTAGTGAGTGGAGCAGAATCATGACCGTGGATACAGCCTGTCAGAGAATAATGGGGCTGCGTAGGATCTGCCGCAGTGAGTGGAGCAGAATCATGGTCGTTGATATAGCCTGTCGGAGAATAATGGAGCTGCGCGGAACCCGCCGCAGGAGGTGGAGCAGGACCGTGGCCGTGATTGTGGCCTGGGAGTGCTGATCTGCTGGCTGAAGTTCGGCAGCGGTCGGAGTCTGGCCCCCGTAGGGGTCCGGGCAGAGTCCTTCTTGCGGTTGGGGTCGTGGGTGGAGTCTGGCTCCCGTGAGGGTCCGGACGGAGTCCGGACGCAGTCTTTCTGTAACCGTCGGGGTGGAGGACGAAGTTCGGCTCCCGTAGGAGTCCGGGAGGAATCTTCCTGCAATCAAGGTTAAAGGCGAAGTCCGGCTCCCGTAGGAGTCCGGACAGTGCTTACCAGCGGTTGAAGTTGAGGATGGAGCCCGGCTCCCGTAGGAGTCCGGGAGGAGCCCGCTTGTGGTTGATGTTGTCGGTGGGGTCCGGCTCCCGTAGGAGTCCGGACGAAGGCTGCTTGCAGCTGTTGGAGTCGAGGACGAAGTCCGGCTCCCGTAGGAGTCCGGGGGGAATCTTCCTGCAATCAGGGTTAAAGGCGAAGTCCGGCTCCCGTAGGAGTCCGGACGGAATCTTCCTGTGGTTGATTCTGCTGAGGATTTTGGCTGTGGGTATTTTTATACCCAACACCAGACAGTGCTTACCAGCGGTTGAAGTCGAGGATGGAGCCCGGCTCCCGTAGGAGTCCGGGAGGAGCCCGCTTGCGGTTGACGTTGTCGGCGGGGTCTGGCTCCCGTAGGAGTCCGGACGAAGGCTGCTTGCCGCTGTTGGAGTCGAGGATGGAGCCCGGCTCCCGTAGGAGTCCGGGAGGAGCCCGCTTGCGGTTGACGTTGTCGGTGGGGTCCGGCTCCCGTAGGAGTCCGGACGAAGGCTGCTTGCCGCTGTTGGAGTCGAGGACGAAGCCCGACTCTCGTAGGAGTCCGGGAGGAATCTTCCTGTAATCAGGGTTAAAGGCGAAGTCCGGCTCCCGTAGGAGTCCGGACGGAATCTTCCTGTGGTCGATTCTGCTGAGGATTTTGGCTGTTGGTATTTTTATACCCAACAAGGTCAAAGGTTCATCATTCTCAATGATGTGGGCTTCATTATTCTCAATAATGAACCCATACCTCATAGGTGCATTCCACACCGTATCCGACCTTCAGAGAGGAGGTGTACTTTATATTTGTACTTCATTAATGGATATTTTTGGTTGAGGATCATCTTGAGCTTGCATTTGTAGGTCTTGAACTTCTCCAAGTTCAATTTTTTTTCCACTGCCTTTTTCTAGGATAAACTCTTTTTTCATAAAAGTGGCATATTTACTGACAAACACCTTATGTTCAGAAAGATGGTAAAAGAGATATCCTATACTCTCTTTAGGATAACCTACAAACAAGCATTTATCTGTCCTAGTACTCAGCTTATGTCCAAAATTTCTTTTAACATAAGCTGGATAGCCCCATATCTTAAGATACATAAGATTAGGCTTTTTTCCTCTCCATATCTCATATGGAGTGCTTGACATAGATTTTGAAGGTACTCTATTCAGGATATAGACAACAATTTTTAGGATATATCTCTAGAAAAAATTGACAAATCTGTAAGGCACATCATGGACCGCACCATATCTAATAAAGTGTGATTCCTTCTTTCTGCTACACCATTTAGCTGTGGTGTATAGGGAGGAGTCCATTCTGAGAGAATTTCATTTTCTTTAAGATGATCTAAAAATTTACTGGATAAGTATTCTCCTCTTGGATCAGATCGAAGGATTTTAATACTTTTTTCAGTTTATTTCTCGACCATACTTTGATACTCTTTAAATTTATCAAAGGCTTCGAATTTGTGTTTTATAAGATACACATATCCAAATCTAGATAAATCATCAGTGAATATTATAAAATAAGAGTATCCTCCTCTGACTTCTGTTGTCACAGGACCACATACATCAGTATATACAAGTCCTAATAACTCACTTGTCCTTTCTCCATATCTCCTAAATGGAGTCTTAGTCATTTTTCCCATAAGATAAGATTCACAAGTACCTAATGATTCATAATCATAAGGATCAAAGAACTCTTCTTTGTATAACTTGTTAATCCTTGTCTCACTTATATGACCAAGTCAGTAATGCCAAAGTAAAGTATTATTCAACTCTTCTCTCTTTCGCTTTTTACTTTCATTAATATGAAAAATATTGTCATTAGATAGAATTAGAAGATCATTATTAATAATGCCATGACAAATAATTTTATTAGAAAAAGAAATTGAGCAACTATTGCTCTTTCCATTTATTTCATAACCTCATTGCAATAGTAACGATACAAAAATAATATTTCTAATGATCTTAGGCATATAATAATAATTTTCTAGCTCTAAGATCTTTTCAGAAGGTAACTTTAACATATATGTTCCTACAGCCTCTGCTTGGATTGACTATCCTCCAGCACCGTAGAGCTCGAAGTCACCCTTTTTCAGCACTCTAATGTTCTGCAGCCCCTACAACGACTTGCAGATATGAGAATCGCAGGCGGTATCCAATACCCAAGAGTTTGAATTGGAAGAACTTAATGACAAAATTGTATGTATCTTATACATATCTTTTGGTGCATCGCTTGCACCTGCCTTTACAGTTGCAAGATATAATTTGCAATTTCTTTTCCAGTGTCCTGCCTTGCCACAGTGAAAGCAAGTACCCTGTCCGAAGACTTTCTTCCCCTTCTTCTTCATCTTGCCACCCTTAGGATTCAATGCTTTCTTTGAACCCTTAAAACCTGACTCTTCTTAGAGGTTTTACCCACAAGAAGAAGTGGAGCCTTTTCTTTCT
Source organism: Elaeis guineensis (assembly GCF_000442705.2). Taxonomy (NCBI): domain Eukaryota; kingdom Viridiplantae; phylum Streptophyta; class Magnoliopsida; order Arecales; family Arecaceae; genus Elaeis; species Elaeis guineensis. The sequence goes on from NC_026002.2 coordinate 47,696,958, forward strand.
TAATATGGCTCTCAGCTGTCTTAAGCATATTTAACAGCTCAGGCAAGGAGGTATTCAATTTGTTCATATGATAGTTCACAACAAACTGAGCGAATGACTCGGGGAGAGATTGCAAAATCAAATCCTGACTTAATTTTCCATCCATCACAAAACCAAGTTGATCCAATCTAGTGATAAGATCAATGACTTCAGGACATGGTCTTGTACGGATGATTTCTCAGTCATTCTAGCATGGAATAACTGCTTAGATATCTCATATCTAGCAGTTCTACTCTGTTCTCCATACAACACTTTAAGATTGAGGAATATGGATTGAGTATCCATGCTCTCATACTGCCTCTGCAACTCATTGCTCATAGAGGCCAGTATGATGCACTTGACAGTCAAACTATCATTCTTCTACATCCTGTATGTGGATACCTCCTCTTCTGTGGCATCATCCCCAACCTCTTGTGGTTCAGAGATGTCAAGAATATAGGAGAGCTTCTCCTGAGTGAGTACGATCTTTAAATTTCTCAACCGATCTACATAATTAGGACCGATCAACTTGTTGGAATCTAAAATTTCTCGCAATGATAGTGAAGATGCCATTTGTAGAATTTAATTTATAATAATTAAAGAATATTACATAAGCAAACAACTCATATTGACTCATACAATTAAATAAGGTCTTTAGATTTAATTGTGCCTTCCACTATTTTATCGAACATTATAACCCTCTACTATGATGAACGAGACATATTTAATATTTATCTTAGTGGGATTGAGAATCTAATTTCTCATAATGATCTTCTGTTAACACAATAAACCCTTATGAGTTCATAGGTAGGAAACTCTTTCCAATTACATCTCATGCAACTTTCAATATTATATTTTGATCTCTAAAATATTATTAGCCTTATGTTAACACAACAAGCTATAATATTTTAGTTAAGTTAGACCCTTCATTTCAATACAGTCAAATTCTAATATAACTGCCCTTGTGTTAACACAACAAAGTAGCATATTCAAAATTACCGTAAGCATCTTCTATGCACCAGGATTATGTTATATCAATCCTTATGACAAGCCTCATGTTAACACAACAAACTAGCATAGTTATGATGTAACATTAACCTAGCATGAAGGAAGGCCCTTAATAGTGTTTTTAACATTAGGATTTTTCAATATCAAGATCGCTTAATCAAATTGGTCAGGTAAGTAAGGTGGGGATCCCTCCGTTGCTTTTCTTAGACCCCAATAAATTGATCAGGTCAGACAATGGAATCAATTAAAAACCACCTATAGCATTTTTCTAGACACCAATTGATCAATTGATCAAGAATTGGTTAACCCATAGTTGCATATCATTATCACTTAATATAATTTTTTAATGAGGGCTTTTATTTGATCTCATGCACATTCTAACTACATAATACCCATTTATGTATAAATATTAAACTTTCTACATGTGCAAGTATAATATATGGACATTCATCATCCTAGGACAACCTTGCAGCATAACCCGTTATGCTAGGACAACCTTAATGTCAAGATGATGAAGTGTGAATGATATATGCATTATTTCATATCATCATATGATAGCATAAATTATTTTATAGTATAAAATCATACAATGGATCACATAAATATTATGTATATATGATTGAACCAAACAAGGCCAGCTCTGATACCACTGTAGGGTTTCATGGTGGGCATGCACAGTGGAAACATAATGGTTTTCAAAATTTTAATAAAAAAATCTTAAATATTAAATCCTTAAGCCAGCATCCTCCTTGATGATTAACAATCATATATAACATAAATTCAAGATTAAATTTAAGTTATAGAAGAATACCTGCAATGCTTAATCCAAATTTTGGCAGAACCTCCACCAGGCGCCCAAGTATTCG
>NC_026002.2:48769776-48784776 GCF_000442705.2 Elaeis guineensis
CAGTCGCTTCCTTTGGTCTCCGCCTTACACGAGAAGGAGAAACGAGTGTAATACTTGGAACGAGTATCATACTGTTGGTGTTGCTTTCTTCGCTTCTATCTTACTCTTCTTGATCCTCCCTTTCAAGCGGTAGGGCGGAGTGAAGAGCTGATAGTCTTTCCGGATCCTCCGGTAGGGCAGTAAGCAAGCCTGTCAGTGTAAGTGTAACTGCCCTATATGTCTTTCCTCAGCTTTCCATCCTGTTTGATAAGTAGGATTTTTTGAGTTAGTTTGATTAAAGCGAGTCAGTTATGGTGTCAGCGAGACAGCGAGTTAAGCTGTTGAGTTGCTAGTAGACGGTACTCTACTCTAGAAATACCCCCCCATCATGCTAGACTAGGTAGCCGGGATGAGAGCGGATCAGGTGTCCGGGTTTCTGAGATCTGGAATACCTCCAGATCTTTGATCTCCTTAGCCTTTCCTAAAATATCTTGATTCCTTCTCCTGTTTTTCTAAGTACACACTTTGCTTAATCTCTGTTGGATAAGTGACGTTAGCATTAGTCCTTTCATTCTAATTCTCAGGAAAGGAGTAGTCTAGTTGGTCTTCAAGCCTGTTGGATTAGTTTCGTTAACATGATTCCTTGAAGCATTATTCCAGTCATTAGGACTGTCTTATTGATGATCTAAGTTAGATACAGTAGTCCAGCTCGAAAGCTATGAATCTATGGTGTGCCAGCGAGTTCCGAAAGCAGCCTGTTTCTTAGTTCTAGAATATCTTGATTTCCTGTACTCCTTGCTATCTTTACACTAACTGAGCACTGTGGAAATCTCCTAAAGGAAGTTCGGGAAGTAAGCTCGTTACATACCTTCCACGAGTATCCTAATGCGAGTTACATACTTGGAACTTTTGGTAAAGGTGCCAGCGAGTTGCCCTTAGTTCGTTAGGTCGCAGTTGGTTGAAGAGCCTTGAGATTTTTGAGTGCTTGCAAACGGTCATCATATAACTCCATTGCCATTGCTTCGGTGTATTCCTAAGGGGTAAGCTGATGCAGTAGAGCCACTCTCAGTGATGGGACAACTCTCTCGGCTGGCAGCAGAGCATCATGCCTATAAGTTAAGGCAAAAGGAGTGGTTCCCGTCTGACTTTTACATGTCGTCCGATAAGCCCAGATAACCTCTGATAAGACTCTGTGCCAAGTTATAGGGTTATCGGTCACCATTTTCCTTAGCACATTCTTCAAGTACTTTATTAGTAGCCTCAGCCGATCCATTAGCTTGAGCATAGCATAGTAGGGCGAAGAGTGTATGATCTTAAACCCGTAATCGGCTGCAAAGGCTTGCATCTCCTGGCTCGTGAACATGGCTCCTCCTCCTCTGTCAGTGGTGATAGTCTCTGGCAACCCGTATGATGTTCCTCTTAATTAAATGAATAACTTTGGTGACAGTCTTCATCGGTTCAGCCTCTACCCATCTTGAGAAGTAATCGGTGGCTACAAGGATAAAGTCATGCTGCTGAGTGGACAAGGGGTGTATCTTGCCGATAATATCAATAGCCAAGCCCCGAAAAGGCCAAGGCTTAAGTATCGGATGAAGCTCTGATGCTGGGACGTGCTGTATCGGTCCATGTCTCTGGCATTCTTCACATCTCTTAGCATAGTTGATGCAATCGGCGAGAACACAGGTCCATGCTTAGCGCCCTCGATCTTTCAAGTACACTCAACCGAGGAATGGTGATCTTTCCATCATTCCACTTTGTTTGCGGATTCAAGGTCAATCCTTTCGATTGATTGGCCTTATTCCCTTTCTTAATAGAATAGAGGGGTGCTCTCAGCTAGCCTCAAACTTTGGAACAACAGAATTCTCATGCCTCTCCTCATTATTAGTCTGTTCCCTCTCTTCCTTCCCTGCTCGGGAATTAGTATATAATAGGGTAAGGCTCATCGGTGGAACAAAAGAAATCGCGTTTTGTATCGGTCAATCGCTTCCTCCGTAGAAATGTTCGCACTAGCTTCTGGTTTCAACTCCCTTCATTTCCCATTAACATAACAAACATCACCTACCTTCGGAGCACAGTTTTCCCTCTCATTTTTGTTTTACTTTTGCACTATCTCAAAAAAAGTCAAGCATCAGTGCACCATGTGAGAGATTGCTTCCAGTAACCATAGATATATCAGAATTCAATAAAGCAAAACGATGGTTTATCGGTGAGAAAAGAAATAGTAGGATAGCCTGGAAAGGTTTAATGTCAGAGAAATTCATCGGTTTCCCTCTTTTTTTTTTCCCTTATTTCTTTCCATCTCGTCCTCATACTTGGACATTAGTCGATATAATATAACTAAACCATCAAACCTTTTTTTGTACCACTCCAATCGTTTCAATAAATTTTTTGGCCTTTCACAACCCTTAAGAAAAAAGGCTTGAAAATTCTCAAAAATGAGCCACCGAAGCAAGCTCAATCGAACCATGAGCTTACGAAGACCGAACACAACAAATAGAATTCTCCATAGAGATGGATTTTTGTCCATGCTTCTTTTGCTTTTAGTCTTGTCGTCACAGGTGGTAAGTAATATAAGAGAATAGGTTTGCTGCACTTTCAGTGGACGAGATCTATTTTGATTATTACAAATCTACTTTATTAAAAAAAAAGAAAGAATTCTCAAATAATCGAATTTTTGAAGAATTCTTTCTTTTTTTTTTCTCCATTGCCTCATATAAAATGACTGAACACGAACTTCCATTTCATTTTTAGCTCGATCACTTATCTGCTTTTTCTATCTCCCCCTATTCCTTTTATTGTACGACAACCTATAGAGGGAGATCCCTTCTTTCGCGCAATCTCTTGCTCTGTTCCTATTTCCTCTTCCTTCCCTTCTTTTTCCGCCGCTGCTCGCCGTTGGCGGCTAAAGTTCTACTCGCCGTTGGGCAATTTTAGGCATGTCTATCAGGCTGGGCGGGCTGCAAACTACCTACGGTGCAAGTTCAGGTGCCAAGCGGAGAAGTAGGCATAGATAAGAGCTCGTTTCAGCTGTGGCATCTCTCTCATCTGACGCATCTCTATCAGCTGGGATTCCTGATGCATCGGAAGCAAGAAACGAAGGCTTGCTTGAAAGCCGGACAGATTTTCCATGTTGACGCGCACCCTTCTCTATCTGGCTCGCTCTGTTTACTGCGCTCGCTGCTTTCGCAACTAGTTCATGTAAGGCAGTAGCCTCTGGTCTTGCAGTTGGGGAGGGGCTCGTTGTTAAGTCGGATAGCCCTTGCCTTTGTTTCTGACTAGCGTTGGCGTACTTAATTTAATAGTTCTGTCTTTCGAAAGGGATCCTATTCGACGGCCTTCACTTCCGGCAACATTGACCGAAGGCCTCTTCTTTACCTCAAGACACGATAAACGTCAATTTATAGGCCTCTTCTCTTCTTATAGGCTCTGTATGGCCTGGTGCGTTAGGGAGTGGAGAGAGGTCGCAATATTCCGATTCTCCATGTTGCCGAACATAAAGAACGCTTGGTTCGAGTGTAACGGCTTTTGTGCTTGCAGCTCGGTTCGGGTATGTCTTTAATGCTTGATTTGATCCTCAATCGCCTTCGGCATTCGCCTTTCGCCTTGGGCTTGAAGACAAGACTCTACGGGTTGTCCAAATCTCCCTTTTGCAGCCGGTCTCGCTCTGTCAGCTCGGCGTGTAGCTCTTATTCCTGCTGTTGGGATTCCTGCAGTTAAGGCAGCTGGGATCCATCATTCTCTTGATTCCGAACTTTTCCTTTAGTAGGAGTAGGGTATTTAATACCTCTAGTAGGTACACCGGGCCAGACAGACAAGATGGAATCAGAAGTTGATTGAATGAGATTGAGAAATGGAAGCGGCAACATGGACTGGCTTTCTTGCCTACCTTTATATTAGTAGGCTAAAAGCAGTGATCAATCTCCCTTTCCTTTGTAGCTCGCTGGGTCAGCTAGTTCTGTTAGGGCAACCTCGGGTAGCGGGTCGGTTCTATCAGCATAGGTAGTTCACAACTTATTCCCAGTCGTATGAGCCTGTTACTCCAGTCGGTGCAGTTTGCTCAGTGTCAGTAGAAGGGGGCAAGGGCTGGCTTCATGGCAAAGCTTCCAAGAGGTTGGTCAATGGCAATAAGGGCTGATAGAGGGACTGAGAATAGAATGACAGTCTTTCCTTCTTTTTTGTTTTGGAGGAGCCCTTCTGTCCCACTAGGTTGGAGCCCTTCGTTTTCCCTTTGACCCTGGGAGCCCTTTGAGATGCAGGGAGTGAGTCAGCACCTTAGCAAGCAGCATAGATCGAGCCCCAGATCCGCGCTGTAGAGGAGCTCATCAGGTTCCATCCGGCGAGTATCCTGTAAGGCGCTGAGGGCAAGTATGCTGAGTATGTCCGAAGACCTTGCAGTAGTGAGACTGAACTCCCGAAAGAGGAGATCTCATTCGAGCAGAGAGAGTCGCAAGCAGCAGTCCTAGTTGTCAACCAAGTCTAGTGAGCTCATCATCTTGGTCTGTGAATGTGTCACTCCAGGTGCAAGGTTTCGTTTCCCTCTAGCCAAAGACTCCCTTTTCTTGAACATGCAACTCAGCATCAAGACCAACTCCCAAATCTTTGTGATGATTGGCTCCACCTGGAAACCCTTCCCGCTTTTTCCTCTATCAGTAGCCGAGCTAGCCCCCGGATCAGCCCGAAATCAATCAGTAGGTGACCCTGAAAGTCCTTTTCTTGAACTCCGCGAAAATACCTGTTGAGAAAACCACCTGGAACACGCTCTTTGGCTTGATGCTCTTGAACTAGCCGAACGAGACCTATGCTTTCTTCTTTGTCTCCGAGGATGAGGATCAAGATCAAGTGTGTTCGAACCGAGCTTTCGGTCTCCTCTTTTTTCGGGGAGTCCAATAGAAGAAGATGAAAGCATTGATTGATAGCGAAAGGTGACGTGGAAGCGGTTCACGATGTGTGGTCAAGACGAAGTGTCGAGGACTGCCCTCTCTTTCCCAGTAGATCCAGCCCTCGCTCCCCTTCTCAGTGATCCTCTTGGCTTCCTCGGTGAGTGCAACAATCGAACAAGAGAGGAGTTCAGGCCCCCCCTTTTTTTGGCTGTGAAATTGGATCTGACATTCCCTTTTGAACAAGAAGTTTCAGACTCCCCAGTGACGTTGACCAAAGCCAGCTAACCACGTGGATAGGTCAGGGACATCCGGAAGGGAAGATCACGGCCTCTCAAAGCAAAGTGTTGATCCTTATCGGTCATCCACATCACACACAATCAAAATCTCTCGTGATCGAAGGGGAAAGCCTTCCTACTCGAGCAGGAAAGAAAGGAAAGGGGTCAGCCGATCAATGTCTCAACCATTCCAAGGCCGATTTTGTGGAAAGCGAAGGGGACCTCAATCAGTCAAGTCAGTGAAATCCCCGCTTTCGCTTTGCTCTCTCTTGAGCCCGCATTTGAAGATTTTTAGAGGTGAACCCACATAGTAGACGCTGGTGGAAATGGAAACTCGAATTTTCATTTTTCGCTAGTGGCTACGTGATGTGGAGTTCAGTTTGATTGTGTCGAGACAGCTATGGCTAAATCATTGTTATATTTGTTGGTGAAGGAAATCGAGTTTTTATCTAAAGCTTTCGCCATATCTAATTTGAAAATCACATTATGACCCCACCTTCCAATGTCCTCTGAAAGTTCTTGTGCCAGAGAGACATTTTCAACTCCTTCGGAGCCTTTCACAAAAGCACCTTGCTCGTTTGATATCCAATCCGGCAATAGCTGCGATAACCTGTCACTGATGATTCTAGAAAGAATCTTATAGCAGAAGTTACACAGACTTATTGGTCTAAAGTAAGCAAAGGTAGATGGGGAATCCACCTTAGAGATCAAGGCAAGAATATAAGCAGTGTATGCACGAGGCAAAGGCTTAGAACGACCAAGTGGCATAGTAAGGCCTTGCCGAGGTGCAATGGGCACCCATTTCCGACTCTTGACTTTTTCCTTTTTCCTCCTTTCCCGAAGGAAGTAATGCCCACTTCACTGGCTCACTAAGTAAATACTTAGCCGGGTCGAACCGAGGGACTGACCCGACCCTACCGAACGAGCCAAACCGAGAGTCCTATACTTGTCCACCGGGCCCTATTGATTCTGTTCTAGACTTACCAATCTCTTAGCTTGTTTTCTGGCGCTAAGCGCGCCCCTTATCTTATCTACACTTTTGGCTAATAGAAAAAACAAATCATTATTCCCGAACTTTATCCACTCAGTTGGCTAACCTATTTCTTATAGTTCAAGCTGGAACATGAAATCAAAAATTCCTTGCTACATGAATGCGCACTAGAAAGCTGCTTTCCCGTACACGTACAGAAGGAGCTTTCCGTGAGACTAGAAGGAAGTAGTTGGTTTGACACGCTATCTCCAATGCTCTTGCTTCCATTCCTCCTTCCTCTTTCGGGATGTTCGTTGACCTCGCTTTCCTTCTTTCTGAAATTTTTTTCATTTCTTCTTTTCGAAATACTAGTTGGTAGAGTTCCTTCCTTCTCTTGCGGGTTTGCTATAAAATAATAAGCATTTCCTCGATCTGCTGATGGCCAACAAGGAAAGCTTTCAATCGACTACATCTGTGGAATATGGAATGTAAACGCCCGGGCATCCATATCTAATGTTTTTCTCTTTTCTAGAGATAGAATTCGGGAGTCAGTTGAGAATGAGCATTTCATACTGCCCTTCTTTGATCCGTTGACGTGCAAATCGCTGGTTAAAGATCAACTTCCGAGATCTAAGACTTCAATAGTGCCAGCTAGGGAAACCCTCTAAAGAACGGAACAGCTTGGGAGAAGGAGAACTCTTTCTTTGAAGCAATGGCACAATCTACCAAAGAATTTTGGTTAAGCATATATCTATTGACCCAACACGGAATATCGACTCTCCAGGAAGTCCCCTCGAATGGTCTCTTTGTCTATCTAGGGTTGCATGCAGCTGGGAAAATCTCCGATGCACCTTCTCCTTCTTTAGATTCTCGTACCTTGGAACTAGAGCTTCAGCAACTGTGGATGTAGGAGAATGCGAACAAAAAATAGGGTGTCACTACGTGCGAGAATTTGTAACCAATTTCCCGCATCTTCGTTCATACCGGTCAGTCTCAAGGCGCTTGCGGCTAAATGTTGGAACTTTTCACAAAGGATGGAGTGGTCCAGGATCCGCTCGCTGGTAATCACACGTCACCTTAAAAAAGGGATATGGCTTGTTCTCCTTACAAATCTATAGTAAGCTTTAACTGACTGCCCTGAGAGCTTGCCTCGAACTGGCTTTGCTTGAGCTTTGGACGTGGCTTGGGCTTAAGCCTGGGGCAGTAGCGGTGCAGCGGCTCACTCACACGATCCTTTTGCATCAATCAATCAATTCATCCGCTAAAGCAACAGAAGCAAGAGAAGCAGAAGCATCTAATCGTGATATTCTCAGAAGGAAGTCTTCTGCTAAAGCTTGCCCAGCTAGATCTTAAGTTCTCGATTATCTATACCCACCTTACCGAGATTGGATTGGGCACGGGCAATAGAACGCCGCATACAGAATTGATGAATAGAGCAGGCAACTCACCCAGAGCACAGGCACACGCCATTCGTGACCCAGGGTAGGCGCATTAGACTGAATTAGTCTTTGTTTTGGCATTTGTAGCAGGAAAATAGGAAGAATTGAATGACAAAGCGATATTCTCTTTTTATAAAAGCGGACTAGGAGCGGAAGGCGAAAGGGAATTTCTTTAGTTAGGAAGGAAAGCAAGTGACATCTGAAAGTCTTCTTCGGATTCTGCTCTCGCTGTTCTCAAAGTAGCGAAGTGACCAGAAGGAGAAGCTCTGATTCCTCTTGTTGAATCGACTCTTCACAACGTCTCGTATTACTAAAAAGCACTCACAAACGTTGTATGTAAGGGCGAGACATAATGTTATCCTCAAGTTGGACATGGCCAAGGCCTATGATCGTATGGAGTGGGATTTTGTGCAGGCTGTCCTTCGAATAGGTTTTGGATTTTCTCCTCATCAGATTTATATGATCCATGATTGGCTATATGCTCATTATTCTTATATTGGCTTGGTTTTCTCTCTTGATCTTCTGGTTTTAATGGGTTTCATTTATCTTCCGGGTTTATTATTTCTTTGAAGTTCATGGCCTCTCAGGAGGGCTTCTATCTTCGGACAAGGGATGTTTGATATCTTCCACTTAGGAACTTCCTTGCTATCATCCTCTGCTTCCTCAGTTGATAATGTCGAGCTAGGCCAGTTGTAGTTTCCTACCTTGTGTAATCTAGTGAAAGCCTGATAGTGATAGAGCAGGGTATCCATCAGTTCGGCTGCTTTCATGAGCCTTCTTTCAGTAATGAGCTCTTGTCTTAGAGAGCAAGCTGATATTTACGTAATTTAATTCTCATCAAAGTCAGGATCAGGGCAACAAGGAGGAAGCGTAAACAAGGTCAAGCTCGTAAACGTGAGAGAGAATAAAAAGCAGTGATATAATTGTTGATAGCAGTCCTTAAGTTCTTAATAAGAGTCAGAGTTATCCGGCTATCTTTCTCTAGCATCTCCTTATCTGACGCAGGTTCCACGGATTCTAGACAAGCAGTAGAGCTCTCTCCGAGCTGTACAAATATAAGTTGCAGGATAGCAGATTGAAGCTCATATTTATTTACCTCTATTGGGATCATAACTTTGAGAGAATTGCTGGGATACTAATAGTTCATAGCACTTAGTCTCTAGAGAGGGACTACTTCATTACAGAATGTGAGACTAGAGCTACCATAGATGATCCTTCTTTCCAGTGCTATCTAATGCGTTTCCTAGCAGTCAGTGGAGATTTTTCTTAAGCGCATGCATTGTAGAAAAGGGTAAGCGCTTTCAGCCAGTTTCTTCCAAGCGAGCTAGTAGCAATCATTGCTATCCTATGAAGTATATTTCGCCAGTAGTCTCATATCAGTGGAAAAATACTCGTCTTCGTCCTGTCCCCGCTGTCTAGGCTATTTTCCTTACAGTTTGAGGCTAGACCTAAGATAATGACTTCTCCTGCGAGCGATAAGAGTGGTACATCCAATTGCAAAATAAGGCATTTACCTTCGATGGTAGGCCAGGCTATAGCTGGCGGAAGAAGGAGCGAGCTTCCGATTGAGAAGACAAAAAAAAAAAAAAAAAAAAAAAAAAAAAAAAAAAAAAAAAAAAAAAAAACATCGAAAAAAAAAATAAGAAGCAGATGAGCTGTTAGCATCTAGAGGTAGGATCTAGATCTAGCTTTGAAATTTGGGCTTTCCTCGTCTTTGCCTAGTTCCTAGTAGCCCTGCTGTGCTTTCCATCGGTCCAGCCAGGGCGTTAGTCTGTAACTTAGATTGAAATCGTGGACTTTTCTTTCTTCGCGAGTTGAGTAGTAAATAGTGGGGGCCTCTTGTTCCAGGTGTAGAACCAGTCCCTATCCTTATCTTTTCTTTTGTTTAGGTACAGGAGCCTTTGACAAAGTCCCTAGTCTTGCATTCGGTAAGCATTCTGTTCCGAAATCTATTAGTGTGGTCTTCGGTCTGTCCAGTCCGCTATCATTCCATGCCTAACAGTCTTCGAAGGCTTAGAACAAGACTTCAATCAGAATAGAATCAAAAGATATGATCAAAGATTAATAATAGAGTAAGGCCTTGACTTATTCCACTTCCACATAGCCCTTTCTTTATACTGTCAATTAGTGGTCTAGTCTCTTTTTCTGTCCAGTGATCTCTTTCCTTCAGGAAGACCAGGTTCAAGATTTTTGTATGAAAGAAAAAAAAGTAGGCTATGGAGTCTTTCGTTCTCGGAAAGCGCGCCTATCGCTAGTTCCATTCTGGTATCGTCATAGAAGAGTAATGTCGTAGTTAATGTAGTGAAAGCAGCTACTGAAAAGCCAACCCTTGTTTACAAGATGGAAATTTTGGATGGGAGAGCAGCTCTTCGTTCTTTCCCGCCGAGGAATGGACTGATCCACTAGGGGGCTACACCTTCGTCCGTGAAACTTTCTATATATTCTTTTAGTGCTTAGCAACAGGCTTCATAACAGAAGACCTCTTCGTTACGCTTCCTCTCTCAATCCGCTGATCGAGCGAACTCTTCGAAGCTGTTCTAACTGTTAGCTGAAATCGCCGGTCGCTTTGCTCCATTTCTTCGCCTAAAGCTACAAAGAAGGGCTTTGTTCTAAGGTTTAAGGTTTTATATCTGGCTTAGCTGCCACTTGTCGCTGTTAATGTACCTTTCTTAAAGCAATGTTAGCGATGTTACAGTCTCTCCCTCAGGGGCAGTGGACAAAGACAAAGCTGCCATGCCATTACAAGATCAAGATCCGGTCAGAAAAGAAACTCGTCAACGGGGAAGATGAAGATATAGATATGTGGATTGGTTTGTTTACTTATCCTAGATGTATGCCTGCTTACCTTACCAATTGATTGATAGGGATAGGCCTGAACTGAACCATAATTCACTAACTCAGGAGGGACCTTTCCTGCTTCTACTTCGAAAATGACTAATAAATAAAAGAATAAGCAATCGTTGACCTTCCTTACGGCTATAGCTTACAAGTATCGGTCTTATTCCCGGCTAAATAGCAAATCAAGCAGGCAATCAAAGTCTCTGTTCATGGGTCCTCCGCTACTATACTAATAGGCTCCAAATTAGCTTCAACCGACAGGGGAACCATTTCCTCTTAGGCATTAAGCAATCGATCTAGTTTAAACGAGTTTCAACAGGTGGAAAGTTATAAACTTACCACTACAGCACACTTCGCGCCACAAAGAGCCTAGTGAGTTACGGGAGGGAAGCTAGCCTATCCGAGAGGGACCGATTCAGCTCGTACCTCGCTCCTTGGTCCATGTTCAGTTTGTTATTCTGTCTGGCAGTGGATGTGAGTCTTCATCTTTCTATCTTCGTAGTAGAGCACTTGTTCGACAAGCTCTTTTGATCTGCTTGTCTTGTAAGGAAAGGCGAGAATGAATGCTAGAAAGTTTGCAGCTATGAGCTTTTAAGCGAGGAGTTCCAGGTATGGTAGGTAAGTAGACCGCTCCTTTAGGAATAGGCGGAGAGACAGACCGTTCGGTAGGGCGCTTTGATGCTTAGTCAGGGGAAAGAACTAACTCTTTCTCTAAAGGCTTTTCCCAGGTGCCTATCACTCGAGAACAAAGTCCTAAGCAAAGTTAGCTCGGGGTATCCCTTCGGGATAAGGAGCGTAGCGACTGTCAAGAACAGCAAAGCGACCGAGTCGAGCTCAAGGAATGAAGAGCTATTCAAGCTTTGGTCCTTATCTAGTTTCATTTAGACTAAGGTGTCAATGGCACCATATCAACCTCACCGGCTTAACTTAACTGGTTGATTAGAAATACCAAGTACGAGACAAGTTTCAATCTGAATAAAGAATTCAAATCAAAAATCGAAAAAAAGAAGTTCGTTCCTCACCCTCAAGACAAAGAAAGCTGTACGTACGATACGATTAGGATCAGAGAAAGAACTGCTATGAACTGGGGCACCCATAGAAGGTTTTCCAGAACACGGGATCTAAGCCTAAGCTCGTTGGACTTGCTAAGGGAACCTCTTTCCTTCCACCCGATACACCTTCGAGACCAGACCATCGAGAGATTATCTTGGGGATACGGCTTTCCTTCTTCCTTTAGAAAAACAAGAGGTGTAAGCTCCACCGAACTGTAATATGGCTTTGTTTTGTAGCCTCCATCAATGTATTTCTTCGATTTGCCTTATACCTTTGGCACCCTTGGTTCAAAGCAGTTCGGGCAGATGAAGAGCTTAGGCGAAAAGAGTAGAATCCAGTCTCGTTACTAGGTGAAGCTACAACAGATAAATTAGGGGAAATCCATTTATTTAAAAGAAGGGGAGCAAGACGGGTATTACACTTGGTTGCCACCTTATTCGATTTGCCCGGAAAGGCTTTTCCACTCAATTTCTTTCCCAGCTGGATAACCTGAATATGAGTTACCCATATGCCCACCTGCTCTTTAAGTGCCTTCCTTTCATCTGCCTGTAACGAGAGCGTAAACCGCAATTGAAGTTCTACTTGACTTTATTTAGGACGAGAAAGACATCTTTTACACTAGCTTTTGACCTAGAACCAGCTGACTTAACAGATGGATTGGCCTTGCCTACTTCAATGCCAACATCAATGTCAACTGAAATGCCAATTGATACGGGGCTTGGACCAACATCGAAAGAAAGTGCAACTTCTTTGACTGGAGCCATGGACCAAAAGTGAGTCTTTTTGCTCTTTCTTCAAGGCATAACGCTATGGCGGAATCTTTCACTGCAGCACCTGTGCTATAGACCGGCTTAGATCTCGACCTCGGTCGAATGGTTTTCACTTTGGCTATGTCAGAGAGAAGAGGTCCTTACCTCATTCCCAGCATGCTTCACAGCCCTCGATCTTTGAATTCAATGAAAGAAGCTTTCAAAGGGGGTTCCCTCCACAAACGAAAATAGAATGATTGGGGCGCAGAAGCCCTCCAGCTTATCTTATGCATCAAAAAGGCTACTTGACCAGCCTACTGATTCTTCTTATGGGGCAGTACCAAAAAAGATATGAAAAAAGGGCACCCGAGTCCCTAACTGGAATCACGGAAAAAGCCTCTTACGCAAGTATACAAACAGCTCTCATAGTTCAAAAGTGTGCTAGGATTCTAATTGTACAAAGGCGGGGGCGTGAAGAGAGATTAATGAAGAAAAAAAAGACCGAAGCATAATTTACTTAGAAAAGAAAGGGGAACGACCTGGGCACTACGGTTCACCTGGGTGCTCACTTGGAAGCAAGAGAGGTAAGAGGCCACCTACGGGAGGTCTCCTTTCATTCCGAGCTGAGTCAAGAAGGAAAAAAAGAAAAAAAAGTCCTAGGCAGAGATACCAGCAGGACCAGGAGGAAGTGCGGACAGATGGATTGATCATCGATCGCTTTCCAAATCAAGGTGTCTTAAGCCGGACCTTTCTCCAGAAGTCTCTTTGGCCAGAAGAAGGAATGACCAAAAGAATGATGAAGGAAATCGACTGGGCGAAAGGGCTGGTCAACTCCTTTTTAGCTCTAAAAGGGCATGAGAAATAACAAAGTTTGCCTTTCATATATATGTGAAAGTATGAAAGGGCTGCTCGACAAAAGGGTACAAGAGGTCTTGGGGAATTGGCATGAGAAGTTCATAGCAAGGGTCATAGCATGGGTGTGAAAGCCGGCTCCCCTCTTGTAGTGGTTCTTTCGGCACTTCCAGTCAGGGCCTGTTCACCATTCCAAGCAAGCCCGATCCGCTCATTCACAATTGGTAGACGTTCTATCTGACGGGAGTTGTGTATTATAAGATTGAACCATTTGGTACGTAAGGGCTATATTCTCCGTGACATTGGCAAGGGCATTCCGTCTTCCTCTTGCTCTCAGTTCTGGGGGCTTGAACTTGGCCCAGGCCAGTACACATCATGGTACCGATAGCTTCGAAAGAGTCCCTCCGTAAATTCGACTTTTAAATCATTCGGGGTCCCCGGCTGGGCTGGTTCGATGGCTGCATTGGGGTGAAGTAGGAGTTCCCATCGGCCCAAGTGGAGTCAACGCCAAGAAGGAAGATCAGTCCTTTGAGGCTCTAGCCCGGGCTGTTGTAGAGGGTATAGGGCTGTAGGCGGGAGTAGAAAAAGAATGGAATTGACTTGCTGGTGTGTACTTTCCGCACCTTTCTTTCTGGGCCAGTGATGCGGTCGGGTAGAGGACAGAGTGGTTGTGAATATCCCAACTCATTAGGCGAAGAATGCTCTATTTCTCAATGGGATGTGCTTGAGATATAGAAAGTGTACCGGGGAAGGTAATGCCAAAGGTTCGAATCGGATTTCGTTAGCTCTTATTCAGACCCGATCGAAGATCGAGAAAGAAGAGTCCCAAGCTTGACGTAAGGGCCGGGATAACATAGAAGAGGGAAAGGCCTTTTTGGAGCTATTTTCAAAGCAGCAAAGACCACCTCTCTTCTGTACAGGTCTTTGGCTCCCTCTATCCCGATTGGGCCTTGAGACTCTCCATCAGGGAACGGTTTAGACATTATAGAATGGAAATGCCCCTCCTCCACTCCTTGACATGACCACGCTACCGAAGTGGGACTTCGAATGGCATTTAGCCTTAACGGCGAACAATTTCTTGCTGAAAGTGAGTCATGAGTTTCCTCGCTCGTACAGTACACCAGGGGAGCAGCTGGCTAGAAAGAATGGAATGCAGGTGAGTACCTAACACGTACACCAAGTCTTTCCACAGGAAGTGGTTAAGGAAGCTTCTTTAGCGAGCACACCCCTCTGCAACTTGCATCTTTGAAACTTTGGGGTATGCACCACCGGATCTAGGCCAGGTGATGGTGAGAAAGACTCAAATGGGGTCTTCAAGACTACCTTTCTCATCCTCCTCGAAGACAAGGAAATTGGATAAAATAGTATAAAAGAGGTACGGCTACTAAGCACACCGGAGTCGGGGATAGACCAATAGTCAAGTTCTAAGAGACCATCTTTACAAATGTGCAAAAAGACAGCCCGAAGCGAAGGCAGTAAAGGAAGTGTGGATGAACCAAGGAGCGAAAGCGAAGATCTTACCCTTTTCTAGAATGTCGATATGAAAGCAGCAGCAAGACCAAAGACCATGACTGTTTCTTACGAATTTCCATCGGATTAAGGCAAAGCCCTTAGGCGCAGCTGAACCCTTCTCAAACCTTTTTTCCTTCTCCTTGCACATAGGAGCCCTCCCCAGGCATCTCTGTCTTTGGATCTCGCTATTTCGCTCATGCCTTCCTAAACTCCTGGCACGGACTCGCTCCCATGGTCTAGGGCCAATTCTAGTCATGGTCTACTCGGACCCCTTTCCCGCGCCTTGAAAGACCCCAAGCTACGGCTTAGCGGGATAAAGGCAGGAAAGAAGACTACACGATAGAAGCGGAATAACTGCTCTTTCCCTGCCGGCCTTACTTAAACTAAGTCCAACTACAACTCCTAACCCTGTGGGAAGTGTACAGCGCTGGAATGCCTCATTCTCATTTAATC